>NW_021703782.1:5298827-5454391 GCF_005190385.1 Monodon monoceros | reverse complement strand
GGGGTGGGGGAGGGGCAGGGGAGAGGTGGGGGAGGGGTGGGGAGGGGAAGGGAAGGGGAGAGGTGGGGGAAGGGGGAGGGGTGGGAGGGGGAGGGGAGGGAGGGGGAGGGGTGGGCTCTCCTAAGCCTCTGAGTTCCCACCTTGCTCACGTTCCCTGAAGGTGGCTACTTCTGTGCCCTTTAAAGTCCATTTTACCCCTTTTACTAGTTAATGCTTTTCTGCCCATGAAGATTTCCCTGTTCAGATTACTGGTGTGATTTCTCCTCCTGCCTGGAACCTGACTGAGCAATAGAGTCAGAGGAGGATGTGATATTGCACAGCAAAGAGGAGGAGGGTTGAGGATGGAATTCCGGGGACTGGTTTCTCTGGGAAGCAGTCAAAGAACGAGTTGTCGGGAAAAAGCCGGGAAAGTAAGAGGAGAGCCAGAGAGAAGGCAGAGAGAAGGGTTTCAAGAAGTGGATGTGGAGGGGGGCGGGGGTCAGCAGGGTCAAATTCCTTAGTGAGGTCAGGGGGGGCTGGGAGGGGCCATTGGACTTGGCTGCTAGGAGGTCCCCAGGGGCCTTTCCAAGGACAGTTTCAGTTTCCAAGGTCAGTGAAGGCAGGAGACAGATGGCCAAGTGGACAGAGGAAAAATGGGAGGCAACCAATGCAAGCTCCTCTTTCAGGAAGCTTGACCTCGATGGGAATGAGGAAAAGCAGAATTAACACGGAACAACCTTGAGACTTGAGAACAGAATTATATATGAGCCCTCCCTAATTCATGTGAGGCGGATAAAAAAAATTGTGAGGTGCTTTTAGAAATTAAAAACAGCAGATGGAAGGGGAGGGATAAAGTAGGAGTTTGGGATTAAAATATACACATGTTTATATATAAAATAGATAAACAACAAGGACCTACTGTAGAGCACAGGGAACTGTTCCCACTATCTTGTAATGTATAATGGAAAAGAATCTGAAAAAGAATATATATATATATATATATATATATAAAACATCTGAATCACTTTGCTGTACACCTGAAACTAACACAACATTGGCAATCAACTGTACTCCACAAAAATTAAAAAAAAACCCCAGCATATAAATGCAAAGTACTGAAAACGCTCTCATTATCCTTCTAGGACCTTCGGTGGGGAAGGTTCTGCCTTGTGGCCGTCACACTGTTTCTGCTCGAGCAGATCATTCCACCCCTAAATGCTCCATGCTAGTGGCGTCCCGTGGCTGCTGGCAGAGATGACTCCTGCCTTTCCTAGAAATTGAGCCCACAGAGATTTTCTTCCTGTCGTATGCACATTTTCCTCTTCTGAATTTACCATAAACTTAATTGCTTTGGCATCTCTCTCTTGCCCTGGGACCTACTGGAACTGCTCATTTCGGAAGCCTGGCTTACATTATGCAAGAAAGCGATGAGCCCACGGCAGAAATATTACCATAGGGCCTGCAGACTTGTATGTGTTCTGCTCCAAATAGTCTATTTCTAAAACTATGTCCTGCCACTTGAAATGAAGGATTGTGAGTATTGTTTGTGAAACGACAATATCCAGTGTCAGAATAGAACTTTCAGATTAAGGATTAATCGCCAAAAACATTTTGATTTGCGCAAATAGATACGGAGGAAGATTTGTATAAACACAAACCACTTATTAGAGTTACGATAAGTAACTTTCTCTGATAGAAGGAAGAGAAATGAGAGCACCTACTTCATACTAAATTAGGAGCATTCACAACCATTATTTCACTTCATCTGCACCACTGCTGTGCTGTGTATCCATTCCCATGGGCAACTGAGGCTCTGGGAAATGAAATGGTTTGTCCATGATTATACGACCGGTAGATGGCAAGCGGGATTTGTACCTATGTTTCTGATCTCCATATCTGAGCTCTTACACCACATTATGGAAATGGATATAATTAATTCACCAGAAGAGTGCAGTTTTGGGTGATAAGTCTGTGGTAAATGCTTTACTGAGCTCAAAGGGATACATGGAGATGAAAGAAAGCTATGAATCCTTGGGTTTAGAAAAGAAGTGATCTCAGTCCAAATTTGGGCTGGAGTCTGACTGAGGTAGAGAAGCTGAAGCAGTGTTAGAAATAAAACCACTTAAAAAAAAATCAAAGCAACATAAATATCCATTATCCATTGATAGGGAATTGTTTAAATATATTATGATAGAGGCATACAATGGAATACTTTGTAGCCATTCCAAATAATGATGTGTCGCATCGTAAATCAACTATACTTCAATAAAGAAAAAACAAACCAAAAAAGAAATAAAACCACTTTAACGATCAGGGAGCTTTGGTAAACCACTGGCAGCCCAGGGATGGAGAAGTGACCAGTGGTCCAGGTCCAGGGCTGAAGGGGCCCAGCTGCTTGCCCACGATGGCTGGACTCTGAGCGGGGGGAAGGGGTGCTGGTACCAGAGAAGGCATCACGGGGGTGTTAAGGGGAGCAAGCATTTCCTGACCTCTGCACGAGACCCTAGATTTTGAATCTGGCTTTTTAAAAGAGTCCACTTTCCGAAAAGAAAAGTTAGAAAATGGCAGAATAGTGATGACTTATATATCCTTTGCAAAGCAGAGAAGACGGAACAATTGTGATCCCTGGAGCACACAAGAATACGAACTCTTAGGAACTATGATTTTTTTTTTTTTTTAGTTTGGATTTTTTCCCCTTAGGTTTTGGTGTTG
The DNA here is from genome assembly GCF_005190385.1 of Monodon monoceros. NCBI lineage: Eukaryota > Metazoa > Chordata > Mammalia > Artiodactyla > Monodontidae > Monodon > Monodon monoceros. The sequence continues at coordinate 5,451,700 of NW_021703782.1, read as the reverse complement.
TAATTTCACAGAGTCAAGGAAGGAACTAGTTTAGTACACATCCTCGAAGGGGTGCACGGCTGGCCAAAGCCGGTGACCGACTGGCTTGGCCGAGCAAAAGTTTCTGAAAGCTCAGGCAGCGACTATTCACGCTTTGGTGTGAGTTATGCACACACACGTTATGAGACAAAAGCGCATTGTATGTCAGAAACATGAAAGCAGACCTCTTCTGGGTAAGGAGTAGCTTAGGAGATGAACAGAGTCACCCATGCCCTGGTTTTCTCCCTGCAATTTACAAAACTCAGACTAGTCCATTAAAGCTGGACGGGAGGAGGGGAAATGAGACCTGAAGGAAAATTTTACAGGGAGAGTTCAAGAGTATCTACAGGAAAAGTTGCCAGAAGGAGATCTGTGAGTCGGGAGTTAATATGAGTAGTCCGTGCAGAGAAGGGATCTAGGAGGAGACCACCTCCCACGCTGCTAACAGCACCAACAGCACCCCTGTGTGTCAAGGGGTTTACGAGGGGGGATGCTGCTTTGAAGGGGGTGCCTTGGGGAGAAGCTGGCTCGTGTGCAGTGTGGCCCCATCTCTGCCGAGATTGTGGGAAGACACCCCGGCAAGGTGGTTGTCATCACACTCGAGAAGCAGCACGGAGCCATCTCCGCAGACTCGGCCCTGTTGTACACCTCATCTTTTAACGAATACCTTGACATTTCCTGTTCCTGTCATTTTCCCCTGGACTGCTGTTCTATGAATATGAAAACACTCCTGCCAATGCTGCGTTCATCTGTGATTTGCCAGTAAATCTCCGATGTTGTCCAGGGTAATCGTGAAAATCCACTTCCAACATCATCCTCAAGGATCTGAGGGTAATAGCCCCAGGCGTCGAAAATAAAGCAACTTTTTTTGTACTTGAGAGATGACTCATACAACATGGTGTCCAGATAAAATAATTCTTCCTGTTGAATTCAGGTCCGATCGTTGAAATGTGGGCAGGTTTAAAAGCTTATCGAATAGAGGGATGTTAAGCTCTTGTGTAAAATTCAGGACTGTTAGTTAATGTCAATCTGCAATCAAATTCATAGAGTTGATTCTGAGGATGATGTGACCCTTTGACCTGGACAGGATTGCAGCAAAATCCCTGAGACACATGATCATCTGTGGACTTTTAAAGTTCTCTGGAGAAGTAGGTTCTCTTGAACTCATTCGTGAGTTTAATAGCCATCCTTCTAAGGAAGGACAGCAAATTGTCCTTATTTTCAAGTAAGATAGTTCAGGGTCTGAGTTTTCTACCGTAAATTTCATCATTGTTAAACACACCATATTAAAAGAGGTGACTTGGGTCTTTAAGGGGAAAAAAGGTGAAAATGTCAAATTGCCTTTGGGATACAACTAGTCGTGTAATACATGGTATAACTACTTCCCTGAAATATTTCTTTGCGGGCCCTCGATTATGAAGCCGTAACATTTCCATTTTGTAGAGGACAAAGCTGAGTGGTGATAAAAATATTCCCACTCTCCTTCTTACCATCTGACACAAAATCAAACAGATGGGGAACAGAAATAGTGAGCTTCAGAGGCCAGCCTTAAAATTCTCAGTCACGCTGACCAGCATTCCACCACTGTGTCCTGTATCAAGGGAAATTCGCGCAAAACTAATAAGAAAACTGTTTAATATTTCCTATGAAAAAGCAAATGTTCTCTCTCCAAACCAGTGACACCAGAAATTCCACCCTGGAGCACCATCTCATGCAAAAACCAGTGTAATAATCTCTGAATGCTTGAACGCTGGGTCAGCTTTCTGAATGATAATATCACATTTCCTTGTAATCTGAGCATTTTGCATAATCTCCCTCCTCTCACATTTCTTAACTGAATGTAATTAATCAGGACAGACTCAACGGGTGGATAGTTCTGAGAACGAGCTAATTGGGGTTTGATGAGATTGTGAGTTGTCCTTTCTGTGGGAGAGAGTGAGATGTTGTTTTTCCCTGAAAATAGAGAACAGAACAACAAAACAAAACAATGCAGAACAAAACAAAAGAGGTCTTAAAGAAAGCCAGCATTAGTCTAGTTCTGGTCTAATGAGTCTGGGCCCACATACAGCCTAAACAGCCGGTCCAGGCAAGTTCAAGGGGAAGTTTGGCAGGCTCACCCTAGTGTCAGGTGGCTTTGGGAGGCCAAGGGCTGGTTCTGTTTCTTGCAGGATCCTGCAGTGTTACCTCAAGCCAGTGAGCTTACGGAGAAGCTGTGCCTTAACCATCTCTGTAACTCCAGCCCCTGGTGTAGTTCTTGGTGTATAATGAATTCATCAGCTGGGCTGCCGTAACAAAATACCACAAACTGGGCGGCTTAAACAACAGGAATTTATTTCTTACAGTTCTGGGGGCTGGAGGTCTCAGATCAAGGTGTCGGTAGGTTTGGTTTCCTCTGAGGCCTCCCTCCTTGGCATGAAGATGGCAGCCTTGTTACTGTGTTTTCACCTGGCCTTTTCTCTGGCACCTGGTGTCTTTTCTTACAAGGACACCAGTCCTATAGGGTTAGGGCCTCACCCTTATTACCTCATTTAATGTTAATTACCTCCTTAAGGCCCTATGTCCAAATAGTTATATTGTTGAAGGGTTAGGGCTTCAACTTATGTATTTGGGAGGTGGGGGACATAATTCAGTCCATAACATATAGTACTTAATAGTTGCCTTTTAAATAAAGGAAAAGGTTAACTGTTTATCTGGTTCATTTCTCTGCTGATGAATGAGAGGGCTCACAATGACAGCTATTACTATTCTGGCAGTATATCCTAGGGTTTTACAAAGAGGCTTCACTAAACATTGAATTTTTCAAATGATTTCAAGGGCATTTATTGCTAGACCTATTTGTTGGATGCACTGAATGTCCACTTCCTGTTACGACACACACACACCAGGCCTATTCAGGAGATGGCTGGAGTCGCAAAGCCCCTGGCTTGGACTCATCTCTCAAATCCCTTCCCCAAGTCCTGACTGCTCTCTCCTCTTATTGCTGGAATTAGGTCACGGGCCAAGCTCCAGCAATGACTTTTTTTTAAAAACATTTTTCTTGGAGTATAATTGCTCTACAGTGTTGTGTTAGTTTCTGCTTTATAACAAAGTGAATCAGCCATACGTATACATATATCCCCATATCTCGTCCCTCTTGCGTCTCCCTCCCACCCTCCCTATCCCACCCCTCTAGGCGGTCACAAAGGACCGAGCTGATCTCCCTGCAGCAATCACTTTTTGAGCTACAGGTGGCCCTCCAGCTGAATGGAATGCTTGCCTGGTTCATATTTTGAGTCCTGTCTTAATCTTTTCATTCACGGCTGTCAGGATCATTTTATGGAAGCGATTTTAAACTTTTTTGGAATCTGATGAAAGCTATGGACTCTCCAGAAAAATATATATAAACACAAAGTATTCTTGCTTTATATGTCTGGTGGCTCATAAAGACTGTTTCACAGACACATGGGAGCTTAGAATTTGCTTTTTGGAACGCATGATCTGAAAACTTCCCTGTACCCATGGGCATTGGTAGACAATAAAATGGTTATAGTTTTTGCTTTAAAAAAAAACAGCTGAGAGCAGTCTCACGCAAAAACGTCTTGAATCTCTGCCTTGCATATGACTTAGGTACTGTATTGCCTCCTCTATCCATTTGTAATGCAAATCAGGGTTTCCACAGCAGTAAATAATAATAGCCAACATTCCATTGAGAGCTTGCTGTGTTAGCCCTGTGCTAGGTGCTTTCCATGGATTATTTCATTTAACTGTCACAACAGCTCTTTGACGTAGGTACTATTGTATTTCTATTTTGCAATGAGGAAACCAAGGTATATTAGTTTCCTGTAGCTGCTGTAACAAATTAGCACAATCTTGGTGGCTTAAAACAATTGAAATGCAGTCTCTCACAGTTTTGGAGGCCAAAAGTCCAAAATCAAAGTGTTGACTGGGCTGTGCTCCCTCCAAAGGCAATTATATACAAAATAATTGATAGCAGAGACTTGAACAGGTATTTGTACACCCATGTTCATAGCAACATTATTTGCAATAGCCCAAATGTGGAAACAGCCTAAGCTTCCATTAACAGATGAATGGATAAACAAAATGTGGTATATATGTACAAGGGAATATTATTTTGCCTTAAAAACGGATGAAGTTCTGATGCATGCTACACCATGGATGAATCTTGAAGACATTATACTAAGTGAAAAAAGCCAGCCCCCAAAGGACAAACATTGTATGTTTCTACTTCTCAGTTTCCCGAAACAGTCAAATCCATAGAAACAAGGAGCAGAATAGAAGTTACCAGGGGGTGGGGGAGGTAGGAATGGAGAGTTGGCTCCTGGGGACAGAGTATCAGGTTGGGGTGATGAAAAGTTCTGGAGATGGATGCTGGGGATGGTTACATAACAGTGTGAATGTATTTAACGCCACTGAACCGTACGTTTAAAAATAGCTAAAAAGGTAAATTTTATGTTATGTATATTTCACAATAGGGCTTAAAAAACAGGGCTTCCCTGGTGGTGCAGTGGTTAAGAACCCACCTGCCAGTGCAGGGGACACGGGTTCGAGCCCTGGTCCGGGAAGATCCCACATGCTGTGGAGCAACTAAGCCCATGCGCCACAACTACTGAGCCTGTGCTCTAGAGCCCGCGAGCCACAGCTACTGAGCCCATGTGCCACAACTACTGAAGCCCACACGCCTAGAGCCTGTGCTCTACAATAAGAGAAGCCACCACGATGAGAATGCCGCGCACCGCAACGAAGAGTAGCCCCCGCTCGCCGCAACTAGAGAAAGCCCGCGTGTAGCAACGAAGACCCAACACAGCCAAAAATAAATAAATAAAATAAATTTAAAAAAATAATAAAATACAGTGCTTACTTGATGGTGATTTAGGAAGTTGCTTTCACTTTCTGTAAATCCATGAAAGAGAAGAAGCCAAGCTAAGGGGTCTGGAGGTTATGGCAGGTCATATAAGGCAGGACTGAATTCCTTTGCTTTGGGGTGGCTATTGGAAGAGTCTTGTGCTTAATACGACCTCTGAATGAATAAAATTTTCTCCATGCATTTAGAACTTACTATATCTCATGCCAACCACATATGTCACCCCCACTTACACAGAAGGAAAAATCTTACGAAGAGAGATAACATGATCTGCTCTTCTCTGGTGGTACATAATTGTTTCAGGAGAGAGCTGTCTGGAAATCCCCCCCAAAGGACTGGGATTACTTCCGGTTGCAGGGAGGAAATTAAAACCAGCTGCAGGAGTTGCAGGTGATAAGCATTTTTATTTTTTTCTTCCCCTCTCTAATCCCGCTTTATTCGAGACTAACTCCCTTCCAACCCATACTATCATCTTTAGAAACTAACCAAGATTGTTTTCTTAATGTACAAGTAGTCACGGCCGAGTTTTCCAGCCTTATTGCCAGTGTTTGTAACCAAGAAGGGCAGCTCAGAGGTTCTTAAAACCAGAGAAAGCACTCTAATAAGCTGGAAGAGGCAAAGTGTGCTTTTAAATTCATAAGCAATCTTATAGTTCATTTGTAGAGGGAGAGAGAGCAAGAGAGAGAAGAAAGAAAGAAGTACCTGAAAAATGGGAGACACTTGCAATTTTCTGCTCCATGTAACCCAGATGTAGACTCGATATGAACTTGAACTTCCCCCCACCATTTGCTCATTCAGAATGTCACGGTTGGGGCTGACACTGTCAAATGAAATTGCTTTTTCCATATTCAGTTTTCCTTGTTTTATGTAGTTTGTATCTTCTGTCCAAAACGTTTCTTGAAAATAGGATCTTTTAGAGGAGACAAAACCAGTTATCTTCAGGAGAAGAAACTTGGTCATTTCACTTTGGCATGGAACAGAATTAAGTGTAATTTCTCTCTTAGATATGGGAATTAGATATTTAATTGTCAATAACTATAGCAGACGTGGAGTGATTATCTTTGGGTTATTCTGTATTTCTTTGGCTTTGAGATGGCCAGACTGTTAACACAACAACTCCAGTTACTTTAGCCATGAATTTGGATGTGCAGCAAATGCGGATACCATCACCGCTGCCCGTGCAGGCAGGAAGCTTCTGTTGGTCACTTGCCATGTGCCAGACCTTGAAGTAAGAGCTTTACATGCATAACTACAGTTAATCCTCCACTAACTCTAGAATGTAGGGACTGTTATTCTCATTTTACTGCTGAAGAAACTGAGAGATTAAAGTAACTCACCTGATATGAACATATCCCATAAATGTTGGAGCTGGAATGTGAATGAACAGAGGTGCCTGGGAGTTCGGCAGAACGCAGGGTGTGTTCTGAACTTTGAGAAACCGAGAACAACGATCATTTCCTGTTATTCTCGTATTTTTTTATATTAATTTTTATTGGAGTATAGTTGCTTTACAATGTTGTGTTAGTTTCTGCTGTACAGCAAAGTTGATCAGTTATACCTATACATCTATCCCCTCTTTTTTGGATTTCCTTCCAATGTAGGTCACCACGGAGCACCGAATAGAGCTCCCTGTGCTATGCAGCAGGTTATTAGTTATCTATTTTATACATAGCAGTGTACATGTGTCAGTCCCAATCTCCCAATCCATCCCACCCCCCGTTCCCCTCCTTGGTATTGTCCATTCTCTACGTCTGTGTCTCTGTTTCAGCTTTGCAGATAAGGTCATCGTATTTGTCAAAACTTTGCACGTAGAGCTTGATGTATGGCAGCGTGAGATCAATCAAGTCTGTAGAATAAACGAACGAAGAAAGCTGAGGGATATTTTGCACTTTCATTACCGCATTTTCCTTTGGAAGTTGCTGCAATGTGACATTTTATGGGCTCATTTGTATGCACTTCGGTAGCCTATGAATTTAAGGGGATGCATTGTGGGTTCGTTTCTGGGCGGGGTGCACAGGCTGGTCCCCAGAAACACTGAAGGAGAACGGTTCTGTCATGGCCTCTTGTGTGCGCGGAGACATGGTTCCATCAGAAGCTGTTCTGAACAGTGAAGAGGGTTTCAAGAGCGCTAGGATTTAGTCTGCATGCTGTGCGTGACGTGTTTGTCCCTCAAAGTGATGCAAACGGCTCACCCTCATCATGGCTCACTAGCCCTTAGGCCACACGAGGGCAAAGCTCTGTCTCCTGTGCGTACGGTTCATCTGTTGTGATGACTACAGTGCTTGGCCCATTAATACTGCAGAATGAAACCAGAGGAATGAAAGTGACCACTTGATGGGTCAGATGACAGCTGTGTAAGCCCCTGGAAGAGACAGGGTGGCCAGCGAAGCTCCACAGTCCGCCACTCAATGGAGCAGCACACACAAAACAGAAAGAATGTGTTGGTGAGAAGGGTTCCTCAGTCATGGAAGGACAGAAAGGGTGAGTGAGAGGTGGATGTTGGCAGTGCCATCCACATATTGCCCAGGGCAACCACCTACTGCGAATATCCCTCGTCTCAACAGCAGGGCTGTCCTTGGGATGGAGGTGAAGTGGACAGTTATAGCCAACAGACTCCGGTTTTGCTCTTTCGGGCAAACCAATCCCATTGGCATCCATGATGCGTTAAATATTCTCTTTGTCTTTGTTCTGACTTCAGGTTCACCAAACAGCTCCTCCTTAGTCTGCTTACATGGAGAGGATGTGCTGACGATACTGATGTCACATTTCTCTGTTCCACGTGGCCGCCGTGCTTTATCATAGAAAGTCAATAGATAGGTTTCCAGAGAACGTTTGGTGTATACATAGCATTCTGAGGCCAGACGTGCTGCTTCTATTCACACGTGGACTTCTGAGCTTTGTGACAGTTGTCATTGTCATTGACAGTTTTTTTTCTTATTAGTTATCTATTTAATACATATTAGTGTATACATGTCAATCCAAATCTCCCAATTCATCCCCCCTTCCCGCTTTCCCCTCTTCGTGTCCATATGTTTGTTCTCTACATCTGTGTCTCTATTTCTGCCTTGCAAACTCGTTCATCTGTACCATTTTTCTAGATCCCACATTTATGCGTTAATATACGATATTCGTTTTTCTCTTTCTGACTTACTTCACCCTGTATGATGGTCTCTAGGTCCATCCACGTCTCTACAAATGACCCAGTTTCATTCCTTTTTATGGCTGAGTAATATTCCATTGTATATATGTGCCACATCTTCTTTATCCGTTCGTCTGTTGACAGATTCATTGACAATTAATACTGGACGTCTTGGTATTGTTCTCAGCCATGTGCATTTCAGTTGAGGAGAGTGATTCTCTTGGGATATGATCATTGTGAGACCCAGAAAAGGTTAAGTTTCTGGGTCTTCAAATAGGAGGGTCAGTTTCATCCAGCCAGCCTTTTCCTTAGGCTGGTGCTCCTCAAACATTTCCCCGAGGACCAGGCTGATGGCAGGTGCACGTGTATCTGGGGAGCTGGCAGTCTTGGATGGAAGTACAGCATCTTCTTGAAGAATTCTTTTTACTTAAAAAACTGTTCTGCATTGTGCATTCTATTCTCTAACATGCCCATTTCGTATCAGTGTTATTTTTCATACAATATTATTTTCCTGCCAACCTTTAAGTAAACTCGATGTTGGGGGGAGCCGTGAAGTGCTTTCCCGTGTCTCTGGTGCTGCTGGGCACAGGGCTGGGCACCTCCAGGCGTGTCTGTGTGCATGTGAGAAGCCTTGCCTCACACCACGCTTCACCTGTGCAGTTATGTGACTTCTGTGTCTCAGGGCTTTTTAGGTCTATAATCTTTGTCTACTTTATTTCCTCTAAATAGTATTATTTTGACCCGGATTGCTACATAGTGATTTTGGTTGTGGAGACTAGCATCTCCTATGAACATGGTGATTTTTTTTTCCCTTCTTTCTTTTAATACCAGTGTGGTCTCTGTTGCTATCTAGTTAAATGGTGAATAATTGGAGTATATGTTTCATGTATGTTTGGAGAACTAAGTCAATAAGAGTAAGCATTTTGAAAACATGAACTATTCTATATATTTTACTAATCATTATATGATTTCAAAAGTTAATTTTATTTTACTGATGAGAAAGAAGAAAGTTTTCTAGACAGCTAAGAACCAGTGCTCCAACCTTTAGAAATGAGAGAGAGAGAGAAAGAGAGAGAGAGAGAGAGAGAGATAGGGATTCTGGCAGACAAAAAGGTGCCATCTGCGGGCTTCCCTGGTGGCGCAGTGGTTGAGAGTCCGCCTGCCGATGAGGGGACATGGGTTCGTGCCCCGGTCCGGGAAGATCCCACATGCCGTGGAGCGGCTGGGCCTGTGAGCCATGGCCGCTGAGCCTGCGCGTCCGGAGCCTGTGCTCCGCAACGGGAGAGGCCACAACAGTGAGAGGCCCGCGTACCGCAAAAAAAAAAGGTGCCATCTGCTCATATATTTATGGCATCTTGTCTCATGTTATACCACACCAGTTCTCAGACAAAGGTAATAAATACCCTAAATACAAAAATCTGAGTAAAATATTGTATTATTGAGGCATTATGCCATTCAAACATGATAGGTATGATGATGGTTCAATATAATGATTTTTAGCTCTAGGGAACAAATAAAATAAAATGGTGATGTCTAGCTGTGACTACAGTGTCACCAAAATGTAACTGTTTCTCTATTGTTATTGCATTCCCACATTCCTTCAAAGGCCATGCATTCAAAAAAACTTATGAAAATTTCTATGTCCCAATCACTGATGTTTGAAAACCATCAGCATTTTGCCATACCTGTTCATCTGTTCACTTCCTAACCTGCTCCCTTTTTTGCTGGATAATTTTAAAGCAAACTCTATGTATCTTGTCATTTCACCCCTAAATGGTTTAATCTTCTCCAGGAGAGAGAGAGAGAGAGACGGAGAGAGAGAGGGAGAGACGGGGGTGGGGGGGAGTGAGAGGGGGAGAGAGAAACATTTTCCCACATATCTGCAAATTAACAATAGTTAGTGTCATCAAATACCTAGCCCATATTCAAATTCCCCCGATCGTCTAAAAATGCCTTTTTTCAGTTAGTCTATTCTACTTCTATTCTATTCTATTCTATTCTATTCTATGCCATGCCATGCCATGCCATGCCATTCTATTCTATTCTATTCTATTCTAGATCCAAACAAGTTCCATTTCATTGTGTGTGTTTGGTAAGCTCCACAGAGCCTTGTGAATGTCTCATAATCTAGAACAGTTCCCCGCTCTCTGTATGGACTTAGTAAAGGAATTAGGTTCTTAAATTCTAGATTTGGTTTGAGATGTTATTTACCTTTCTCTGCTACTCCCTGAATTTCTTGTGGACTGAATTTACATTTAAAAGCTTATTAAATTCAGATTTGGTTTTGTTGTTGTTATTGCTGTTATTGTTTTTAAAAGAATATTTCAGACCTGGTTCTTGATTTTCCAGCTGTCACATTGTGTCTTATCAGCATGTCTGTGTGATTCACTTTTAATGACGCTAAAATTGATCACTGGGCTTAGGTGACGGGAGCTGGATAATTTGATTGTTTTCATTCCCTATTTTGTCTAAGGGTTTAATCGTCCAATGATGACTATCTCCTGAATCAGTTATGGGATTAGGGGTTGCAAAATGTTGATTTTTTGAACTCAATCTTTCTGTTTCAATTTATTACCTGAGAACCTGTATAAAAAAACTCTCAACCACGAGGGCTCTTTGGACACCCTGAAATACATATTATACTAGAATACTGAGAAAACTGCTTCATTGTTTCCCTTTAAAATGTCTGTTTTTCAGAGTAATGATTTGGTGTTCTATCAACTGCAGTGGTGTTCAGTGGACTCTATTTTGTTTCTCTCTCACCTCCCTGCCTCTTATGAATTTACAGCTTTTTGTATATTTAGTATATTTTAATTAATTGGGTCACTTTTTGGATGTTCATAGCCTCCCGCCTAAGGCAAGTGGGAACGCTTAGCTGACGCCTGTGTCCTTTTGATCAGACCCATGTCAGCTGTTAATCGCTCCTTCCCTTCCTTACTTTCTGGAGCAACAAAACATCCCAGCCCACTTTTCTATGTTTCCTGCTCCACAACTAAAATCAGCCATTTCTTCAAGGATCCTTAGTTCCACTGAGTGGAGAATCCAATTTAGAGACCGCCTTGCGAGTTAGAAGTGCCAGTGAGATTGGACTGGAGTTGTTTCTAGCCCTTTTCAGTGGATGGAGCTGGAAAATTTGTATTTTAGAAAGTGAGAAAACATATCATTATCCACCTTGCCATTTCCAATTCAAATTTAGGATCCTAAGTGTTTATATTGTTAATTTTATATTTGAATTTCTTTTTATATTTAGATCTCTGTGGCAAACCTTTTTGTTTATAACATTAACATACTTTAAAATTTGTGTGCTTGAAAAGAATGTAAATTAAGAAAAAATGTTTCAGAGTTAAATAGGTCTACATTATTGATTTTTTTTTGCGGTACGCGGGCCTCTCACTGCTGTGGCCTCTCCCGTTGCCGGAGCACAGGCTCCGGATGTGCAGGCTCAGCGGCCATGGCTCACGGGCCCAGCCGCTCCGCGGCATGTGGGATCCTCCTGGACCGGGGCGCGAACCCGTGTCCCCTGCATCGGCAGGTGGACTCTCAACCACTGCGCCACCAGGGAAGCCCCTACATTATCGATTTTTGAAAGTTTTTTTACTATTATGTGGTTTTGGCTGTGCCACATGGCTTGCGGGATCCTAGTTCCCTGACCAAGGATCAAACCTGGGTTCCTGGCAGTGGAAGCAGAGTCCTAGCCACTGGGCGGCCAGGGAATTCCTGATTACATGGTTTAGATTATATAGAATCTTATTAATTTGGGTTTACCTATTATGTCTTGAACTGAGAGAGGTATGTTAAGCTGTCCTATTTTTGGTGTGTTTCAGTCCTTTTCTCCTTGCATTTCCAGCGATTTCTACCTTATAAAAGTTGTTTCTCTATAGGCTGCAGTCTTCGGCATTATAATGTCTTTTTTGGCTTCTTTTAACTTTTTAGGTGTTTTTGCTCCCCTGTATTCTACCAAGTTTCGTATTAAAATCTGAACTGCTGCTTTCTTATTACTTGAGTTTCCCTGGTGTATCTATGCTTATTCTTTAATTCTTAATCTTTCTGTGTCTTTTGGATTAAGGTATGTCTCATACCACAGAGAGTTAACGACTTGCTTTATTAGTCAATCTGAATTTATTAAACAGATTCCTTTATATGTTTGATCTCAGCTCTGACATATCAATATATTATTTATTTACTGTATCTAGTAAATCTTTCACTATGTGATTCATTTTCTTTTCTCTTTGTAATCTTTGGTATTTCATATGGTTTGTATTTTTGTTCTACTGGTTACCTTTAATATTGTGTATAATATCTGAAGTTTCTTTTTTTTTAAGGAAATGCCTAATTCTACTCTTTTCTGAGCAGCACTGATTAGTTAGAATATTTTCCCTTTTCTTCCTTCTCCTCCAGTGTCTAAACATATTCTTTTAATCCTAGTTAATGCCCGTGGGCGTTAACTTATTAATTAAGTTCTTATTAGCAGAACTTATTCTGCTTTCTGCTTACTTTCCTTATTTGTTTGTTGTGTTATTTCTACAGTGTCAGACCATATAACATTTGCATATTCTTTTTTAAGTTAATTTATTTTTAACGTCTTTATTGCAGTATAATTGCTTTACAATGTTGTGTTAGTTTCTGCTGTATAACACAGTGAATCAGCTATACGTATACATATATCCCCATTTCCCCTCCCTCTTGCGCCTCCCTCCCTATCCCACCCTCCCTCCCTATCCCACCCCTCTTGGTGGTCACAAAGCACCGAGTTGATCTCCCTGTGCTATGCAGCTGCTTCCCACTAGCTATCTATTTTACATTTGGTAGTGTATATATGTCCATGGCACTCTCTCACTTCATCCCAGCTTACCCTTCCCCCTCCCCGTGCCCTCAAGTCCATTCTCTACATCTGTATTTTTATTCCTGTCGTGCCCCTAGGTTCATCAGAGCCATTATTTTTTTAGGTTCCATATATATGTGTTAGCATACGGTATTTGTTTTTCTCTTTCTGACTTACTTCACTCTGTATGACTGACAGGTCCATCCACCTCACTACAAATAACTCAGTTTCGTTTCTTTTTATGGCTGAGTAATATCCCATTGTATACATGTGCCACATCTTCTTTATCCATACATCTGTTGATGGACACTTAGGTTGCTTCCATGTCCTGGCTATTGTAAATAGTGCTGCAATGAACATTGTGATACATGACTCTTTTTGAATTATGGTTTTCTCAGGGTATATGCCCAGTAGTGGGATTGCTGGGTCATACGGCAGTTCTATTTTTAGTTGTTTAAGGAACCTCCATACAGTTCTCCACAGTGGCTGTATCAATTTACATTCCCACCATCAGTGCAAGAGGGTTCCCTTCTCTCCCCACCCTCTCCAGCATTTATTGTTTCTAGATTTTTGGATGATGGCCATTCTGACTGGTGTGAGGTGATACCTCATTGTAGTTTTGATTTGCATTTCTCTGATGATTAGTGATGTTGAGCATCCTTTCGTGTGTTTGTTGGCCATCTGTATATCTTCTTTAGAGAAATGTCTATTTAGGTCTTCTGCCCATTTTTGGATTGGGTTGTTTGTTTTTTGATATTGAGATGCATGAGCTGCTTGTATACTTTGCAGATTAATCCTTTGTTGCTTTGTTTGCAAATATTTTCTCCCTTTCTGAGGGTTGTCTTGTTTATGGTTTCCTTTGCTGTGCAAAAGCTTTTAAGTTTCATTAGGTCCCATTTGTTTACTTTTGTTTTTATTTCCATATCTCTAGGAGGTGGGTCACAAAGGATCTTGCTGTGATTTATGTCATAGAGTGTTCTGCCTATGTTTTCCTCTAAGAGTTTTATAGTGTCTGGCCTTAGATTTAGGTCTTTAATCCATTTTGAGTTTATTTTTGAGTATGGTGTTAGGAAGTATTCTAATTTCATTCTTTTACATGTAGCTGTCCAGTTTTCCCAGCACCACTTATTGAAGAGGCTGTCTTTTCTCTATTTATATTGCCTCCTTTATCAAAGATAAACCCACGCATATATGGTCACCTTATCTCTGGCTTTCTATCCTGTTCCATTGATCTATATTTCTGTTTTTGTGCCAGTACCATACTCTCTTGATTACTGTAGCTTTGTAGTATAGTCTGAAGTCAGGGAGCCTGATTCCTCCAGCTCCATTTTTCTTTCTCAAGATTGCTTTGGCTATTCGGGGTCTTTTGTGTTTCCATACAAATTGTGAAACTTTTTGTTCTAGCTCTGTGAAAAATGCCATTGTTAGTTTGATAGAGATTGCCTTGAATCTGTAGATTGCTTTGGGTAGTAGAGTCATTTTCACAATGTTGATTCTTCCAATCCAAGAACATTGTATATCTCTCCATCTGTTTATATCATCTTTAATTTTTCTTTCATCAGTGTCTTATAGTTTTCTTGCATATTCTTTTATCCTTTCAGCCACTCTCTACCAGACCGTAGGCCAAGCTAATCTAAACATCTCTTGGTTTTCTGAGGCTCATTCTCTAGTAGGTTCCTCAGAAAGACTCTTGGGAAAATTAATCCCTGCGTTCTTGAATGCTTATAACTATTTTTCAGTGGGCTTTATATTTGAAGCACAGTTTGGTTGGATATAAAATCTTTGGCTCATATTTTATTTTCTGAAGCATGTTTACAATGTCGTCCATTGTTTTCTGGTACAAAATGTGCTTCAAAGTCAGGCTTAGGTTTTGTGTTTGTTTTTGTTTTTTTTTGGTTGAATGCACAAAATTGTTTTCCTTCATTTAAAAAATACAACTGTTTTACTAGAAATGTTTGTGTTGAGGGTTCTCAGTTGAATTTCTCAGCTATAGCCCCTTTAATATGTAGGTTCAAATCTTTTATTTTGTGAAGGTTTTCTTAATTATAGTTTTATGTCTTTGTTGTCTTTCATTTTGTGGGGGAACATTCTTTGGGAATTGATGTTAAATCTTCATTAAAACTCTGTTGTTCCAAATCTTTGGTAGAATCTTCTATCTCTTCTTTATTTCTGCTTTATTAATTTCACTCTCCTCCCTTCCAGCCTTGGTTGCTTTTCCTGGGCCTCCCTGGGTGTCTATATGCTTCTTTGTTTCTTCTAATTCAGTCTTTGTTTCTGAGATTTTTTTTTTCTTTCCTTTTCTTCTCTTTTCATTCTTGAGTTTTCAGCTCTCTTTTCATATCATCACATTTCACATCATTCCAAGTGTCTTCTCTTTTTTTAATTAAAAAATTGTTTTTTGATTATAGTTGATTTATAATGTATTAGTTTCTGGTGTACAGCAAAGTGAATCAGTTTTACATAAACACACACACACACATATATATATGTATACACACACACATATGTGTGTATGGGTATATATATATTCTTTTTCAGATTCTTTTCCATTATAGGTTATTACAAGCTATTGAATATAGTTCCCTGTGTTATACAGTAGACCCTTGGTTTAGCCATCTCATTTCTGAGCTGTTCTAATTCTGACTTGTTTGGTTCTTTCAAGCTTTGATTGTTTTTAAGCTTCTTTTAGCTCATTTAAAAATCATATGTTGCTGTTTTCATCCTCTTTGTGGCCACATGTGTGGGATGTTTTCATCATCTCCTGGAACTTTATTTGGTTCATTTAAATCTTTATCCTTGCTGTATCTCTGTATGGGGTTTTATTGTAATCTGGTTTTATTTTCCACATACAAATTAAATGGTTCTCTTGGAAAGTACCTCTGTAGGGCTCTCTTCTGCGTTGTTACTGTGACAGATTAAAAAAAGTATGGCCTCTTTATATACATGATGACTTCTCCGTCTCTCAGGGGTGAGCCTGATTCACAGAAGCTTCCTGCCTCTAATTCTGTGTTGTCTGGAGTCTGAAGGTCTTTCCTTCCAGAGCAGTGAGGCTGCCTTTCCACGTGCTTGTCCACCACGTCCTGGGGTCCAGCTCAGGTACCTCCTTCTCTGGTGTTAGAAGTTTAGTCTCCCTGGGATCCACAGTGTTTTGTTTCACATCCAGTGATCAGCAGGGGTTTTTGTTTGTTTTTTTTTTTTTAGCAAGGTTGGTGGAAGGGAAGTGGAAAGAATGAGTCTCTGTCTTTCCAAAAGGGAGTGTGTCAGAGCATTTCTGAGCTCCCGCGGGCGGAGGCTGCTTTGGCATTGTTTTGAATTCCCAGGCCCCTTACTGGTTTCCTGTGGTTTCTTTGCACTTGTCCTCAGCTTGGAGCCTGTGAGGGAGTCTTTGAATTTCACTGGTCATTTGCAGATTTAATTGCTTTAGTTCCTATTCTGTAAAGGATCGGCTCCTTTTGGGGGTGAATATTTGTTGATTCCTGAGTTGCAGCTCATAGCACTGTCCACACTCTCCTTTTCTGTTTCCTACCAACCCCTCATCCCCAGTGATCTCACACAAGACCTGCTGCTGCCTGGTGTATAGGTAACACTAACCCTACTCTGGGATTCCTGGGGGTTCCTTGTCACCAGTTTTATGTAAGATGTTATCCATGTTATGTGTGTTTTTTCTTTTGCTATCCTATATGTTTTGTCTGGCTTTTATGATTGAACAAAACCATGCTGCAGCCATGTATTTAGCATCGGAAATCCCAGTATATTTTTAAAACAAGAATATTGTAGAAAATTTAGCTTTTTATTTCCGGCATCACACCACATGGTTTTTCATTATTTCCAGCAGAATGGCAGTATTTGAATGTTAGGGTCTGGAACAAAATTATTTGCTGCCGACTGGTATGCAATTCTGGCAAAAAAGTGTGGGCAAAGAGGGTCGATGTGTGTAACTGGTTCTGCATGATTTGGGTCTAGAACAAGACTAAGAAAAACTGACTTGTCCTTCCTGTTTTAGGGATGGTCTAGAAAGTTAAGCTCCTCCTGAGATTATCTTGTCATGTTAATTTCTCTTTGTAATGGGCCTAACGGATTGGCAACCTTTTTCAGAAACTGAGCAACTAACAGACTTCACATTGGCAATAGAAGCTTGAGAGAAAAGGCCTTGCATGTGGCTGTGAAAGGGAAAGACCTAAGAGCTTGTTTGTTGTTGATGGGACAGAAACAATGTTTTGGAAATCTAAAGGTGGTCAAAGGAAATTCTTGTATTTCTTAAAATTAATAAGAAATCTAATCAAGTGGATCAAAAGCATAAAGAGATAGTTGGAGAGAAAACAAAACGTGGAGAAAGAATGGTGGCTTCAGGGGAGGCCAGGACCACTGATTTTTCCCATCTCTCAGTCCAAGTAAGAGACAGTTACGTTTCAGGCCGCTCACAAAATCTAAGACTGACTGATGACCTTTAAGCTGTGAATGGAAGGGACAACTTACGTCTAAGCGGTGCAGTAACTGTGTGTCCCAGAGTTTGGAACAGGGCCAGCCAAGACCTACTGCTGACAGACAGCTCAATGCGTAGCGAGGATACTTGGAGGAATATTTGCTCTTGTTCTTAACTACTGTCTGCCTGCAAATGATGAAACCAGTTCCAAGCCCAATGATGCATCCTGGCATCTGTCTGCATCTCTTAGCATGACTCCCAGGATCTTCTCACTGTTATTCCAGGACCCCAAGAATCTTGCCCATTTTTTTGCTGTGTTTTTTCTTGTCCTCCACCAACTTGTGGATGGTCACTAGACTTTGAAGTTGAGGGCAGTTGCCCCTGAAGGGACCACTCTGAGCTCTCCCAGAAGCCAGCTGGGCTCTTTGTAAAAGAATGGGTGGGGTGGGGGTATTCTTATGTCCATGGCTGGAAAAATTATATTGAATTTTTCCACCAGTGCTGACTCTCTGAGGCTGTGCATTGGAAATCCTACTTTAATAGCTGAGTGATCCTCAAATTCTATTAATTCTGTGTCATTGTTGAAATTAGAAAGGTATCAGTTATTAAAAATTAAACACTAGAATGAATTCACGATTGGGCTAACATACACTTAAAATTTCCTTTAGTCCTGTCATGTGAAACCCCAAAGGTATGTATTTATGTATATAAACATATGTCAGTATGAATACATACACATTGTAAGGAAGAACAGAATAGAAAGAGAAGATAGAAAGTTTTTGGCATATATATATGTGTATATATCTATAGATATAGATATAGGTATATATGCAGAAAAATCTTTTAGTTCTGAAACATCTCTGATTCTATTAGGACGTGGGTCAAATTGCTGCTTTTGAGACATTAAGATGTCTTAATGATGTCCAGTTTGCATTAAGATGTCCAGTTCGCTCAGCTGGGGATATGAAATTAAAATCACGTTTAGTGCTGAAGACAACACTAAGTTTGTCTTCAACTGTCTCAGCTGTTGAGAACTCAGAAAACACATAGTGGAAGCTCAAAGGATAATGCAATTCTTTATGTAGTCTTACCTTTTTCTCAACCTGCTTGTGGAGCTCCAGAGAGATGAATTAGCATAGTGTGCCAACATTGTCTCTGCCTGAGAAGGTAAATGACAGATCAAGTCTCGTGCACTCAGAGAATGACAAATCATCTCTGAACGGCTGCTCAGTTTACAGGTCTGGTTTAGACAGAGGGCGGCCGAAGGGCAGCGATGGTCCCAGTGTGCTTGCCGGGGGAGCAGCAAGACACATCCTCTGTGGGCTCCCCAGTTGCCAGTCGAGGCTGTTGGTGCGGGGAGATGGGAAAGGGGGCCATTGCTCTCCCAAGAAAAGGAGCCAGAGCCTGGCGTTTCCCTCTGTGTAACCCAGTAGCCACCCTGGCACAGAATTTGTTTGAAAGAGACAGCATCACACCGTCAGATGGCCTTTCAGATAATGTGCCTCCTAGTGTCAAACTTCCTTTCCTGGAAGCCCATACGGAGAAATCTGAAAGACCTTGTGCACTGTGAGAACATCAGAAGGAAGAGAGCCAGTGAAAATAAGTCAAGAGCAGCTGAAGCCGAGGAGGTGAGCTGGGACGATTCCGGGGACCTGTCTTTGTGAAGATGCCGCAATTCAGGGTGACATGACTCTTGAGCGAGGGGTTTAAATAGCAGCAGAAGGAGTTCGGCATTGAAATGAATTTTTAAAATAAAGATTTTTCCAAAGTTTTGCCCAATGGCGAGATGACAAACGGATGTGTCAAGATTGGCACATTGAGGACGGCAAACAGAAACCTTGGTCAGGAAAGACATGCCTGTCTACTTTACATCTTTTATTCCCTCTTACACATGAAGATGCGGGATTCTGCAGAACTCTACTTTTTGGACTATAAAGGAGTACTATAAATGGCTTTCACGAATTCATGAATTCTAAGGAGGGGAAGGAGTAAGAAGGCAAAAAATAATCGGAAATTCTGTTTCGTTCATTTAGCATCTTGACACAAAAAGACACACTCCCTCTGTGCCTGGTTTAAGAACAGTTTTCTGTTTTAAACCTGTTCTTACCCAGGTTTCTTCTCCAACACAGCACTGCGGAAAGCGCATTGCTTCTACATGAATAGCACCAAGGGATGCTCGACTTATTACATGGCTCAAAATCCCCTTTATTCTCTCAGGGCCCCTCACCTCCCCACTCCACCCACTACCCTGGCGACCAGAGGACGGAATGACGCCTCCATCAGAGGTGACTTTAATCTCCTCTTGCCTTTGAAGTACGAAGGTGACATGGAGAGATTGGAAATTGCTGGCACGGAGGATTTTCACTTTTGGAGGTTCTCCTTCTTCTCCTTAGGTTGTCAGAAGAGACTATTTCATATCTTGTTGGACTATGACATGGAATGTGGACCTGGCAGTCCTTTGGAATCACTCACCTGAGATTCATTACTCACACTGTCTTCCTGGCCAGGCTTTCCAGAGAGGCAGCCTCTGTATGGCCGGCCAGGGAGTGGTGTGGAGACCCTTCCCCGTGCGGTGAAGGGGGGGCCAGAACTTGGCCTGCCCATGGGGGCCTCTGGGCAGAGCTGTGAATGCAGAGGGGGTGACGGAGCCAGGATCCTCCATTCCTTCATCATTCACTCAATAAGCATTTATTGAGCACCCACTATATGCCAAACCCTGTTTCTAGCTGCTGAAGGGCAGTAGTAACTCAGCAAATCAACAGAACCCTATGTCCTGGAACTGGCTTTCTAGGTAGGTGAGAAACACGATAAACACGTAGGTGGCGTGGCTTGTTCTGTAGTGAGGGATGCTGACGAGCAGGAGAGAGCAGGGGAGGGGCGTTGGGAGTGGATGAGGTTGGACAGCCCGCTGTGCATTGCTGCCGACGACAGAGGGGACAGCCGGGGAGGGCTTTCCGAGAAGATAGTGCTTTTTGAGAAAGGGCCTGAAGGGAGTGAGGGAAGAGCCTTGGGATCTAAGCAGGAGGAACAGCAAGTGACAAGGCCCTGAGTTTGGCTTGTGCCTGGCCTGACGGGGAGCAGTGCTGAGGCCAGTGTCCCTGGAAGAAGGAAGCCGGGGGCTAACAGTAAGAGATGAGGTCGGAGGGGACGCAGCAGAGGCCAGGTCGTTCAGGGTGCAGGTGAGGACTTTGACTTTGACCCCGAGAGAGCTGGTAGCTGTTGAAAGGTTCTGAGTGAGGCAGTGGCCTGATCTCCCGTTTCAAGTGGAGAATAAGCTAAGGGGCGGGGTGGGGGGGGGGGAAGAGAGGGATGAGTTAGGAGACACACACCACAACCAGCTGAATCTGTCAGGGAAACGAGTAGCAGTTTATAGGCTGTGTATGGTCTGTAACACATCCTTTCCAAGCTGGGTTCCAACGACCAGAGCCCAAGATTGCCTAAGCACTTGACTGTTTACCCAGAATCAGGCTGGCACAGAGGAGCAGGTGGGAAACTGTTCCAAGTACAAGTGCATGAAACAGCACGTTACCCTGCTTCCTGGCACAGCGCTCCCATAAAGGAGTCTTGCGTTTTCATTGCTGGAGGTTTGTGGTTCCTTCCTACCACTGCTTTTAAAGAACCACAGTCTGCCTTTCCCTTGTCACTCTCTTATCAAAACAGCAAATGACCTATTACATTTATGTAGGAGCTTGGTGTATTCGAGCCATTAATTTAAAGTTTATAGGAAACGAAACGGACCTTTTATGTACTAGATTGGATCCTGCAGCAGAAAGGGGACATTAGTTAAAAAAACAAACAAACAAACAAAACTGGTGAAATCTGACTGAAGTCTGTAGCCGAGTTCATAGTATCATACCAATACTTATTACTTAGTTTAAACGTGCTACGGTTAAATGTATGGTGGCAAACGTAAGATGTTAACATTAGAAGAAATGGGTGCAAGGTGTATGTCAACTTTCTGTGCCTTCTTTGCAACTTTTCTGTATGTTTAAAATTATTCCAAAATAAAAAATTAATAAACAAAACCTCTTTGTAGAGGGCCAAGGAATACATGAGTGAAACTTCGAATTTTTTTTAGAGATAAAATGGTCCACAGGTATATTCTGCACATTTAGCAATTTTTATCCACCATTAAGAAGCAGGTTATTACCCAATATATAGTTAGAAAATGGTCTTTCCTGTTCATCATTTCATGTAGATTAAGCTGCATTTCAAATACTTCATTTGCCTCCTGCATTAAATGTCCAGGCATCACTTTTACTCTCAGGGATCTCCCCTGCTTGGGAAATAGATATTTTTCAATACACTTTACCAGCCCAAGCCCTGTCGCTTGCCGATTCCCCTTCCTTCTGTCTTCCTCCCACGTCTCGTCTTCATCCTTGCCGTGTACCACCCCTTCACTGAGCAAATGTAACTGAATGTAACTGGCGCTTGAACTACTTTGCCATTTTCTTCTTTCCCTAAACCTAAAGGTGACCTTACTTTGCTTTGCTGTTCTGAAGCTTTGGGGAAAGAAATTTGCCATTATATTAGAAGAAAATCTGATCTTCTCAATGTCTGATTGTTTAAACCAAGGATGATGAACTCAAATGTCTCTAGGGCCCAGGCAAACCACGTAAAGATGTGAGGTAGTCAAGAGTAATAGGTTGGGCTTCCCTGGTGGCGCAGTGGTTGAGAGTCTGCCTGCCGATGCAGGGGACGCGGGTTCGTGCCCCAGTCCAGGAAGACCCCACATGCCGCGGAGCGGCTGGGCCCGTGAGCCATGGCCGCTGAGCCTGCGCATCTGGAGCCTGTGCTCCGCAACGGGAGAGGCCACAACAGTGAGAGGCCCACATACAGCAAAAAAAAAAAAAAAAAGAGTAATAGGTTAAAAACTGGCATCACCCACTGGCCATAAGATGGTTCTTATTATTCCTGGGAAGTTTTGTCTTTTCTAGAACCTCAGGGAAATTTTGAATCCGTTTCCATGCAAGATGCTTTTTTTTCCCCCCCAAGATTCTTTATAAATGCAGGTTATGGTTTAGTCAGGCAACGAGGGAAAATGCGACCAGTCGCAGTTTAGGTAGTAGACAGGTTGGAATAAAAAATTACGTTTCCACATAGAGAAAAGACTGATGAGATTTTAACCTCGTCCCGAATCACACAGTGATACTGGGAGGTCTTGGAGAGTTTTCTTTTCTTTTTTTTTCATGGGAGGAGGAGCCAATGTAATGTCTTTACTGCAAAGAGGGAACTTTACACCCCATTTTGAGGGAGCTAGTGCAGGGGCTCCGTGGGCCAGCTTCTAGGGCACCGGCTTGTGATGGGTTCCGCGAGGCCTCGCCTTTGTGCAGCCAGAGACAGATGATGTTGTCTTCTTCACAGATGCAGCCCACCATGCCCTTCCTGGTGAGGAAGCAGACTAAATGAGGGTCTTCCTTGGTACCGGAGGCTGCGTTCGGGGCGAGCGTACGGTACGGCTCCAGACCCTTGCGTGCAGGCAGCATGACCTCCCTCGGCAGCCCAGTCCCTGCTCATCCGCAGTAAGAGCACCACCTCCAGACGCCATAGGGCGCACCACGGAGACTCCCCTGGGACCGCGGGCGCTCAGGGCCTGCGCGACCAGCGCTCCAGCCCCGCGGAGCTACCTTGAAGCCATCAGGCCAGCTACCAACAGCAGCGCTTCCGGGAGCTGGCTCCGGAGGCAGAAGGGACTTGGCAGGCAGGGCTTCTTTCCCCTCCGCGTGCTTGACTCTGGCGTGGGGCGGGGCCGCGGGCTCTTGGAGTTTCCTACTAAGTCACTGAGGCAGGACTGTTTTTAGATTATTAGGGAAAGATGGCAGACATAACCTTAACCCAAAAACTCGAAGAAGAAGCTCACCTGCTTCTTGGGTAACAAATTCTTATGTCTTACAACACCTTAGACTAAGAAGGTTCTCTCTGGGGTCTACTTTAAATTGCGGCTGCTGTAAATTAAGCCCCTGGTAGATAACAAAAATGAATACCAGCTGAGTAATATTACTAATATTCCAGGGACGCTTTAATGAAATCTTTAAGATGCAAAGGATCAGAGACCAAATTACTCACTGAAACATCCACGATCAGGACCACGTGCATATACAAAAAAATATTAGGAGATGAAGCCTTGGTGCCAGCCTGCGCTCTGTCCTTCATGCCCGAGGTACCGCAGGTCAAGCAGAGGACCACCTCTCTACGGGCCCCTCAGCAAAACAAGCAGCGCACGTGTGCCCGGAGCCAGGACGCTGGCTCACCCAAGGACGCTGTCCCAGCGCGCGGGCCTCCCCTGCCACGCCTGGGGGCCACCTGTTTTCAGAACTCTGCCAAGCCACAGACACTAACCGGACAAGCGCCTGTTCTCTCCACACCACAAAGTCAAGGACGACGATGGGAAGGCGCCTGCACGACGCGAGACAGTCCGCTCCTGAGCGTGGGGATGGCGCTAGCATCCCTCCCCCACGCCCCCGCCCCCCCCAAGCCCCCTGCTACGAGCAGATTAAATTGCAGACTAAATTCACCTCATGCAGTTTGAGTCCTTGCTCTAGCACACCCTCTCCTAAGAGGAAAAGGCCACAGTAACGAGACTGAACAGAACTGAACCCAGCACAAAAGTCCTTTATATGCCAAAATATAGATGCTTTAAATTGGGCAACTGGGGCCTTTCAGCTCTTTCCATTTTAGTTCATGAAGTAAAATTTAAAAGAAGCGCTCAGAGGTGGAAAGGTTGGTGCTTATTTAAGGAACCCATGAGGTCCCACATTTGCCACAGTTCAGGGTATTGTGGAAAAGCGCATCTTCTTGATTCTGCATCGCACACCTGGTTAGGAAAGCCGCCCAGCCCCATCGGGGCACCTCGTCCTTGCACACGCCCGTGGCAACCAGGCTGCGCGCGCAGCGGACAGGGAGGGATTTTATCGTGGACATCGGGTCACATTTATGTACACAAGAGCACGACAGACATTTTCATTCTCTGCAAGCTCTTAGGGCAATTTCACTAATCTCAAATAAACAGTTTCCAGGCGCATTTTTAAAGAATCGATTTGGGGAGTCAACAGTGGCCAGGGGTTCCAGGGGTGAGCTGAATGCCCTTCCCCAGCAATTCCTACAGAGGACATATATTTATCGGAGATCATTTCAGCGGACCCTGGCCGCAGGGCAAGGGAGCTGAGGGTTTCAGCAGCCCACTCCCACCCCCAGGGGGCGCCTCACCTCCCCCCAGGCTGCGGGTAGGGGCTCCACTGGAGGGTAGTACTCGGGCACGTCCCAGGCCACCGCCGCCATGAACCACTTGAAGTCCTTGCACTTGAGCTGTCTGCGCAGCTCCTTCTGCGCGGAGAGGTCCCCCGTGGACAGGTGCCGGTACTCCGGGCGCCGCTGGTAAATGTACTCGGCAAACTCATCCATCCAGGTCTCCGCCACCCGCTTCAGGTTCTGTGCAGCAGAAAAGAGGGTCAGTTATTGGCTTGTGCCCGCAAAGGTGGATTTTAGTTGCCCTCCAAATGGACAGAGAAAGAAAAGAAATCAATCTCAGGAAGCTCTAGTTAGGAGTTTTCCTAACTGCGAGGGGTGTGAGATGATTAGCCCGAGGCCTTGCACACATTCCTGCTTCTGGCACGGGGTCCAACTGCCAATTAGAGAATTCACCAGAGCCAGTAAAAAAAATAACCCAGCTTGCAATCCCCTCTGCTTTCTCATCCCTCCTGTTATTTCACGGTGACAAATTCTTTGTTTTTCACATAGAATTACAGGAGTTGGGCCTGGAGATGATGACATTGCTCTTAGGCATCAAATTGCTTAAACCCTTTCAAGGAACAGTGAGGGATCTTGGAAAGAATGAGGACAAACAAGCTGTTATTCTCTCAGTTACAGCGAGAGAGCCCAGTATTACTAAATTCAAGACTTTG
This sequence comes from Monodon monoceros, assembly GCF_005190385.1. Classification (NCBI taxonomy): domain Eukaryota; kingdom Metazoa; phylum Chordata; class Mammalia; order Artiodactyla; family Monodontidae; genus Monodon; species Monodon monoceros. The sequence goes on along the minus strand of NW_021703782.1, from coordinate 5,426,536 downwards.
TGTTCTGGTGATGCTTTGGGCCACCGGATGCCCAGGAGAATTTAGTAATTCACTGCACAGTGAAGTCGGGCTAAGGAAGCACCAGGGGGCCAGTCTTCTCTGCAGGTGGAGCCATGGGGGGAGGGAGCAGGGAGACACGCACACTCCTTAGTGGCAGGGAGTGTGGGTGTTCAGGGTAGGAAGCTCAGCCCTTTCCCCAGTTTTGAGACTGAGCTAGGAACTTACACACTCTGGGCCTCAGATTCCTTGCCTGAAGAAGGAACAAAGCAGAATGTCCCTCCATCAGGGGCGTGGTTGTAAGGTTAAGTAAGGTAACACCTGTCAGGGGCTTCGACTAGTACCTGGCTCACAATAGGCACTATGGCTATTAGAGCTATTGTACCTAGTAGAATAATAATAGTGCAGCATTGGAAGACAGAACGCCTGGGTGTTGGGCTTGGCCATGGGTGAAATGACTTGTTCTTTGGTCTTGGAGAAGGGCCGTGGCTGCCGTGAGGTGCCCTCTGACACTCCTTCACCCCTCGGTGCTGAGTGGTAGAGAGAACACTGCCATGTCTGGAGCATCAGTTCTGATGCTTCATAGGAGGGCGTCCCACAAGCTGTAGTTCTTGTTGTTTTTTGTTCAGATTCCTTATTTGAAGCCCCCAGCTGGTGTGAATATTGACCCTTTCCAGCCTCTCATTTGCACTTAGAAGGTAACATGAGCAGAATGTCTGGGAACTTGAATAAGACCCAGATACACCCAGATACAAGTGACTAAAGTAAAAACTAGGGATGTTTAGGAAAATTGCTTTGTCTTAAAAATTGCTATGGAATCCTAAATAGGGCCTGAAACTGTGCCTAGAGGTCCACTGGATTTGAAGACAGAGTCTCCAGATACCCTATCCCTAGTGGAATTGTACCCTTTTCTTTTTTCCCCATCACCCCTACCTCCAGCATCCCCGGGGGGCCTCTCCCACCTCATCCCCCGTGGACTCCTTGCTTAGCACATGTAGGGTTCAGTTAGTCGGCAAGATGCAGAGAAGACACAGTGCCATGAAGACTACTCGTTTCTTGGTTGCCTCTGTGTTCCTTCCTTTCGAAGCTTCCTGACGTGGAGAGTGTAAGGCTTGTTCCCTGAGGTGTTATTATTATTTGCTATCACTGTGCTGTCTGCCATCCCACTGGCATTGCCTGGCCCAGAACACCTTCTTTTCTCTGACTCCAGTTTGCTTTGACAGATGATCAGAGTCGACGTTGTTTTGTTATAGTCTAGCCCTCGCCACAGACTCTGAGCTGCCCCATTTGTTTGGAGAAAGAAAAAGAAACGTGATATTTGGAGGTTCCTGCTCTGTCCTGGCACCAGGTACCACGTGCACACGTAACGTCCAAGTAGGAGTCTTCAGTATCACTTTGCCGTTTACCTTTCTTTCTGACAAATGTTCGGGATGAAATGCGCTCTGTTATCATTTGTCCTTGGACAGACAGTTTTTATGGTTAGCAACAAGGCTCAAAGATAGAATGGAAAAAAAGTTGGTTGATAATATTAAAACTTTATTTGTATTCAAATTAGATTTTTGGCTGTAGTTTCAACCTTTCTCCTATATTCCAATTATTAGGTAAAGTGAAAATATTTAATTTTCACCTACTTTGTGCTTCTCTCATAAACAAAAATGAATATAGGTAAGAAAATAGCAAAAAACAGAGGCAAAGAGCAGAGGAGAATTACCCAGGAATAATGAGAAAGTGATTTATTAAGTGGAGACATGCCTTAAAATTTTTGATAGCTTGCAAGAAAGATTTGTCACTAAGAAATCTATTTGACTTGGGTAAATAAGCACTTTTAGACTATAAATGCTGTGAAGTTAGGGATAGATAGTGTTTTGGGTTTTGTTTTAAATTAAAAGGCCGTAGCACATGTGTGTGCTCATCTGGGCATGCTAATTGTGGAGTTAAGAAAAGACCATTTATAAAATGAATATGAAGAAATTCCTAGCGTGTGCATGTATCTGTTGATAAAGGCACTGAAATAAAAACAGTATTTTAAAAAGCACTGTTGCTAAAGGGTAGATATTTGTTGCTTTGGGTTTTTGAAATAGAAATAGTAATTATTGTGAAAACTCAAAGAGGAACTGACCAGTTCAGATGCGTTCAATTGGAAATGGCTGCAAGGGTCAGGATGAATGTTTGCCAGAATAAATGACATGAATAAGTGGAAGAGGCAGGAGATGGCAAGTTAGAAGATTGTCAGCAACATCAGGGAAGCTGCAGGGTAGTTAACCTGGGAACCAGGCAGGTAGCTTTTGCCTTTTCACATCCTGTTCAAATCGAACTACTCGATCGAAGGTTAGGTTTGCGGATTTCCCAAACACTCCAAAGAAAGCAGGAAGATCATGGACATACCCCAGGGATAATGAATGTCAAATCATGGAGCCCTTTTGCGGTAGCTTTCAGGAGATGAGGAAAGAGAACCAGCAGAATAATTGCAAAAACTAATTGCCGGTGTCTCTCCAGCAAGGAGGGTTACGTGAACATTTTGACATACTTGTGAATCCTGACCGTTTTAATGTTCTGATGACTCATCGGACATCCTCCACTGCAGATGCTCTGTTCTCTGAATGGAGTTTCCCGCCAGGAGGAAACTTTCTCAAGTGTCAATTATTATAGACAAGGGACAGTCTAGAGCGGTGCAGGTGACTGGCCAAATCGTATCATTCTGAAGGCATTGTTCCAGAAATAACAATACACTATGTGAATCTAACACTGTCATTGTGTATCAGTACTTAGCTTTGGGGAAACCATTGGAACCTCAGCTGAGAAATGTTATAAGCAGTTGCAAGAAGCATTTCATTGGTCTTTCATAGATGGTAGAATAAATCCACCCACTGCAGGAAATAGAACAATCTCATACGGGAACACATGTATCTATACACTCAAATACATGGAGGTGATGGGGTAGGAGCAAAGCAGTATTTCTCACTTAAACATTCATCGCTGGGTGCACAGGGACAGAACCGTGAAACGGACATCCCAATGACACATCTTGCCCGTGATGGTAACAAAGAGAAAAGGAAATCAATCTGAGTTGGCCCATCTCTCCTGAGATTGAATAAACGTTGGTGATGGTGCTAAGATGTTAAAAATTAGTTATGAAGAGGAAAGAAAGAAGGAAGTTTGGACACTGGGAGATCTATACATGCAATCATTCTTTCCCAAACTATCAGGAGTTGGGTATAAAAGTTGCCTTATATATGTGGAGCTAGGTGTTAGCTGGGATTCCTGGTTTTTGAGACTTACATGAAATTGCATTAACCCCAAATGACACATTCCTGTCTTCCTTAAGATTTGTGCGGCTTCCCGGGGATGTGGGTTCCCACATTCATCCTTCACTTTGATGTCCTGTTTGGGGATCCTTCCTTCTTTCCTGCTGGCATCCCGCCCGGGCTTGCTCGCTACCTCGGTCATGCCGAGCTGAGTGGGTCACACACCCACTGTTCCTCACCTCTCAAACACGTCTCAGGTAGATGAGCGAGGCCTAGACTTGGAAGGTGTGAGGGCAGTGGCAGAGACGAAGCTGACAACAGGAAGATGGAAGCTCTGACTTCTTTCATATTCTTTAGCTCCTATAGAGAATTTCTTCCTGGACAAAATTTCCTCCGTGTCCTTTGGCCTCCTGACATGTGCTGTCCTCAGTATTTCCCTCTTATGTCTCTCTTGCAGGGCTGTACCAGAATATGTCATTCCTTCTTCCTTTTCACGCCGAGTAAGTCAGCTTTCTCACTACCTGTCTCTGCTTCTCCTGGCCAGACGCTGAGGCTTACCTTTCCATAACCAACAAGTCCTTTCCAGGTGTTTTGCTAAACAAAGGTCATTCCCCTAAAAGAAATTAAACAGCTGGTTCTTGAATTACGCCCACCCAACTTTTGGTCGCATACTGGCTGGTGGCCTGCTATTGAAGACATTCCACAGTAGGTCCCTAAGTGTCCTCTCCAGTTTTATTCTCCTCCACGGAGCTGTGCTCAGGAGATCTGCTCTGGTCATTGCCACTCCTTGTTAATGAAACAAGGAGGCCACCGGACTGAGGTGGCTCTAATGCCTTGGTGGCCTGTGTAAGCAAACCGAAATGTAGCTTGTAAGCGCCTCCAGGTTACAAGATCAAAACCTAAGGCCAGGGCCTTCCCTGGTTGCACAGTGGTTAAGAATCTGCCTGCCAATGCAGGGGACACAGGTTCGAGCCCTGGTCCGGGAAGATCCCACATGCTGTGGAGCAACTAGGCCCGTGAGCCACAACTACTGAGCCTGTGCTCTAGAGCCCGCGAGACACAGCTCCTGAGCCCACGTGCCACAACTACTGAAGCCCACACACCTAGAGCCTGTGCTCCACAACAAGATAAGTCACTGCAATGAGAAGCCCGAGCACCGCAATGAAGAGTAGCCCCCGCTCGCCGCAACTAGAGAAAGCCCGCCCGCGTGCAGCAACGAAGACCCAACGCAGCCAAAAATAAATAAATTAAAAACAAAAAACAAAAACCCTAAGGCCAGCCCATCACAACCAACCAACCAGCTTTCAGCTACAGCCCATCAATGATTTCCTTCCTTTGCTTCTGCTGTTTCTCTGATCTGTGTAAGTCTTTCCCCAGCTCCTGTGGGTGGAGCATTTCTAACCACTTCCTGTCTGGCGCTGACTAATTTGAATTGATTTTTGCTTAGATAAACTCTTAAAAATTTTGTCTCACTTTATCTTTTTACACAGGGAACCTACTTATACTAAAGAATTTATCCGGAATTCCAATTTAACTGGGCGCCCTGTATTTTTATTTGCTGAATCTGGCAACCCTACTGCCGACGTCCATAATAGGCATATAATATACACTCCATGAATGTTTCTGAATTGATTAATTGGCTGTACATGCAGAGTCTGGCATATTTTGTTGCTGTTGCCAATACAGAGTGAATGCTTTGCTTCGGTGGAAATCATTCCAGAGAAGCTTCAAGCTCTCTGCACAGAAGCCTGCTATGACGCACAGTTGACCTAAATATGCTTCCCGGTCCCACTGCTTTTCTGTTTCTAATGAGGGCGGGGTGTCCTGCTGGCCCTCTATCTGTGAAGCAAGCAGGGGGGGCAGCCACGGGCTCATGACAACAGCAGTGCTCACGGGTAGCTAGAGGTGAGTGTGCCACGTGGCTGGAACTGACAATTTATGGCTCACTGTTGGTTAAACTCAGTCAGAAAATAAGTAGATGAAGACCTCTGTCTCTGCACGGCTGAGCTCCGTCCCGGCTCCTAGTGTAGTGTGGACAAAGGGGAGTTGGAGGGAGGGTTCAATCCCATTCAAGGTGGGTTCAATCCCATTCAAGGTGGGTCCAAGAGGTTTTCACCCGCTAGGGTTGCACCCAGCATGGGACTCCTGTAACAGAGGAAGGTAGCTCCTGTGGCTGAGGAATACATTTATTTTCTGAAGGATTTCTCTATTCCTCTGTTTTCAAAAGCTGCAGACCTTTGTACTTCTTGAATGACAAATGAAATAAAAATTGTTATGCTGAGCACCTCTGTGCACACGACATCGAGAGCCTCCCCTGTTTTTATGTCACCCCCTGTGGTTCCGTGTGTAACAACAAGCCCCCGTATTCAACCCAAAGTGGTATTAACGTCTCCCTTCTCTGTGTTGCCCAAATAATTATTAACTCACTTAACGCATTCAGCCCTGTAGTAGAGACCTTTAGAATTCAAGTCGTTTTCAGTGCATTCTCCAGTGCTACATCTTTCCTGAATTCTAATACTCATCGGGTGTTTGAATTGATAGTTTGCCAGGAACACTTAATCACTTTGCTACCTCAGTCATAGGAACAGATTTCAGCTTTGACTGATCATCTTCACCATAAAGCATGAAGAAAGTAGATATTTCTATTAAGCCTGCTGCTTCACCAAATGACACAAGTCTATCCACTAATTTTTTTTTTCCCCCCAGCAACACTTTAGACCCTATGGCTCCAGTATCCTGAAAATTCAACCCCTATTCTGTTTCTGAGCATATTATCTGGGGGCTGATTGTTTCTCCGGCCGGCAGGCTACCCTGTGCATGTGAATTACCTGGGCCACCTCACCTCAGTTGCGTGTTTCTGCTTCTTTGTGGCGGGTGCAATCATACGTGCCCACTGGTGTGACCCCAGTGCACACGCTGCGCTTGAGTCAATGTTAAGCTATTGTATTATGGTGGCTTGAGTAATAGATTTCTCTTTCTTCAGCTATCATTTTTTCCGGTGGTTTTTCCAGAAATTGCCGATAACCAGCAAAGCCAGTCTCACCAGCAAGGTGCGTATTTGTCACAGTCACTTCTCCAGCAAGGAATCGCACCACTCTCCCATGACTCTGAAACTTCTGCTTTGATTGAAATGCGTTTCTTTTCTCCTCTTTGTAGCTTAAGAGCACTTCAGTAGCTCCTGAGTCCTGCCCCAAAGCCCTCTTATCACTGATGATGTGATAAATGTCATCATGGCTACAGCTCAAAAGAGGATCTTTTTCAGAGAGCCTCAACTCTAACACAATTATTTAGCCCAGCGCTATTTTTCTCTGATCTAGAGACTTCTTTGAAGTCAGTGGGATGCGTTCAGCATGAGGAGAGGATGGCTAATCTCGTCCTAAAAAGAGGCTTCTCTGACAGGCAATTTCCTCTCTCTTCTTCCCCAAGGCTGTGCAGGCTGTCTGCAAGTGGTTACATGCTCTTGGCTGGTTTGATATAATTATATCTCTATTATATTTTTTGGCCGAATATTTTGGATATTTATGGTAGTGTTTCTGATAGCATTTGATGTAGGCTTTAGATATAGAACAAACAAAAACTAACTCCCCAAATTATTTAACTACATATCTTATTAAAAATGCACGTAAGCCTAATTTTAAAATGGTTTTATTGAGGAATAATTGATAGGCAATAAACTACTCGTGTTTAAAGTGTACAATTTGGCATACTTTGACATGTGCATGTATTACTGAAACCATCATTGCAATCAAGATAATGAACATATCCATCACCTCCAATCGTTTCCATATGCCTCTTTGAAATCTCTCTTCCATCTCCTTTCTTAGGCACTTCTACCATCCCCAGGCAATCACTGATCTATTCAAAAAAATTTTTTATTAAGACTTTATGTCTTTAGAGCAGTTTTTGGTTCACAGCAAAGTTGAGGGGCAGGGGCAGAGATTTCCCATGTGCGTCCTGCCTCTAGAGACGCATAGCCTCTCCCACTATCCATATCCCCACAGAGTGGTGCATGTATTACAGGAACACACCATAATCACACAAAGTTCACAGTTTACATTAAGGGTCACTCTTGGTGTTATACACTGATCTACTTTTCATCACTATAATTTAGTTTGCATTTTCTAGAATTCTAAATATAATCATAAAATACGTGCTTTTTGTCTGGCTTCTTTCACCTAGTGTAATTATTTTGAGGCTCACCCACGTAGTTGCATGTACTACTTTTTATTATATTTTATAGACTACATATGGATAGACCACAATTTGTTTATCCATTTACGTGTTGATGGGCAACACAGAAATACAAAAGATCATAAGAGACTACTATGAAAAATTGTATGCCAGCAAATTGGGCAACCTAGAATAAACTGATAAATTTCTAGAAATGTATAATCTACCAAGACTGAACCGTGATGAAATAGAAAATCTGAACAGACTGATTACTAGTAAGGAGATGGAACAGGTAATCAAAAACATTCCAACAAGCAAAAGTCCAGGACCAGTGGCTTCACTGGTGAATTCCACCAATTATTCAAAAAAGAATTGGTACCAATTTTTCTCAAACTCGCCCCAAAAATAGAAGAGAACTCTTCCAAACTCATTTTACGAGGCCAGCATTACCCCGATACCAAAACCAGACAAGGATGCCACAGGAAAAGAAGAATTACAGGCTGATGTCCCTGATGAACATAGATGCAAAATTCCTCAACAAAATATTAGCAAACCAAAATCAGGAATACATTAAAAGGACCATATACCATGATCAAATGGGATTTATTCCAGGAATGCAGGGATGGTTCAACATTTACAAATCAGTCAGTGTGATACGCCACATAACAAAATAAAGGGTAAAAAAATCATATGATCATCTCAATAGCTGCAGAAAAAGCATTTGATAAATTTAACATACATTTATAATAAAAGCTCTCAGCAAAGTGGGCGTAAAGGGAATGTTCCTCAACGTAATAAAGGCTACATATGACAAGCCCACAGCCAACATCATACTCAACAGTGAAAAGCTGAAAGGATTTCTTTTAAGATCAGGAGCAAGACAAGGATTCCCACTCTCATCACTTTCATTCGACATAGCATTGGAAGTCCTAGCCACAGCAATTAGATAAGGAAAAGAAATAAAAGGAATCCAGATTGGAAAGGAAGAAGTAAAACTGTCACTCTTTGCAGATGACGTGATACTACATATATAAAATCCTGAAGACCCAATTAAAAAACTGTTAGAACTAATACATAAATTCAGTAAAGTTGCAGGATACAAAATCAATACACAAAAGTCTGTTGCATTTCTATACACTAATAATGACCTATCAGCAAGAGAAATGTAAAAAGAATCTCATTTACAATTGTATCAAAAGAATAAAATACCTAGGAATAAACTCAACCAAGACCTGCATATCGAAAACTGTAAGATATTAATGGAAGAAACTGAAGAAGACACAAATAAATGGACAGATATTCCATCCTCTTGGATTGGACGAATTTAACAAACATAACTCTGAAATATTGCAGGTTTGGTCCAGACCACCACAATGAAGCAACTGTCACAATAAAATGAGTCACATGAATTTTTTGATTTCTCAGTTCATATAAAAGTTATGTTTACACTATACTATACTGTAAAGTTATTATTTACACTGTAGTATATACTATACTATACTATATACTATACTATAAAGTTATTATTTATACTATACTGTAGTCTATTAAGTGTGCAATAGCATTATGTATAAAAAATGTACCTACCTTAATTAAAACTACTTTTTTGCTAAAACATGCTAACCATCATCTGAGCCTTCAGCAAGTCATAACCTTTTGGCTGGTGGAGGGTCTTGCCTCGATGTTGATGGCTGCTGACTGGTCAGGGCAGGGGTTGCTGAAGGCTGGGGTAGCTGTGACAGTTTCTTAAAATAAACAACAGTGGAGTCTGCCACATCGATTGACTCTTCCTTTCACAAATGATTTCTCTGAAGCATGACATGCTGTTGGATAGCATTTTACCCACAGTAGAACTTCCTTCAAAACTGGAGTCCATCTTCTCAAACCCTGCCGCTGCTTTATCAGCTGAGTTTATGTCATTTTATAAATCCTTTGTTGTCATTTCAACAATCTTCACAGCATCTTCACCAGGAATAGGTTCCATCTTAAGAAACTACTTTCTTTGCTCATCCCCAAGAAGCAACTCCTCACCCATTCAAGTTTTATCATGAAACTGCAGCAATTCAATCACATCTTCAGGCTCCACTTCTAATTCTAGTTGTCTTTCTCTTTCTACCACATCTCCCCCTACTTCCTCCACTGAAGTCTTGAACCCCTCAAAGTCATCCCTGAAGGTTGGAATCAACTTCTTTCAAACTCCTTTTTAACGCTGATATTTTGACCTCTTCCCACGAATCGTGAATGTTCTTAATGGCAACTAGAATGGTGAATTCTTTCCAGAAAGTTTTTATTTACTTTGCCCAGATCTATCAGAGGAATCACCATCTATGGCAGCTATAGCCTTAGGAAATGTTTTTCTTAATAAGACTTGAAAGTAGAAATTACTCCTTGATCCGTGGGCCACAGAATGAACATTGTGTTAGCAGGCATGAAAACAACATTAATCTCATTGCTCGTCTCCATCAGAGCTCTTGGATGACCAGGTGCATTGTCAATGAGCAATAATATTTTAAAAAGCATCTTTTTCTTGAGCAGCAGGTCTCAACAGTGGACTTAAAATATTCAGTAAACCATGTTGTAAACAGAGGTGCTCTCTTTTTATCTTTCATAGTTTCTGTGGGTCAGGAACTTGGGAGTGGTTTGACTAGGCAATGTGGCTTGTATTTCTCATGAGTTTCAGTTGGATTTTGGCTGACGAACCAGTCATCTTAAGCCTCAAAGGGGGCTGGAAGATCTTCCAAAGTGGCTCCCTCACGTGTCTGGCAAACCGGTGCTTGCTATTGGTAGGAGGACTCAGTTTCCTCCATGTGGGCCTCTTTACAGGGCTGTGTGAGTTTCCATGTCATGACATGGTGGCAGGCCTCCCCCAAAGCCAGCCATCCAAGAGATCAAGGTGGAAACTGCAGTGCCTTTTATGGCCTAGCCTCAGAAGCAAAAATAGGATGACAGGGCAAAAAAACATGCTTTCTGTTTCGTTTTGTCTTATTTTTCTCATCCCTTAAGACCGTATTTGGCTGAGATTGAGGGTCAGAACATGATGGAATTATTTTTCATGACCTAAAAAAAAATTATGAGAAAGTGGAGATAACCAGTTGTTGTGGGAATTGTTGAAGGGGTGCCGATAGAAACAGAAGTCTCTGTGTTCCAGTGAGGATGTATGGCCCACAGCTAGATGATGGCCAGGCTGTCTGAGTCTATCCAGGACCCAAACAAGTTCTGGCACGTTGAGGACCGAAGCGCTGGTTCCTCCAGAGGCAACACCACAAGCTAGAAGTTGATGCTGTTACTGGGAATGATGGTGGTGGTGTGGCTTCTCCCATGACTTTATGTGGCGGGGGGGGGGGGCAGAGGCAAGCGGGAGCACAAGGCAAAGGGCACGATCTTACGTGCTGCAGAGTGGGGACTTCCTCTGACAAATAGGTATGTGAGCACGCGGAGGAAGACTTTGGGGGCGTCTAGAGACACCTGGGAATGATGGGAAGGGCGTTCACCTGGCAGTCAAGCCCATGGTGTCTCCTGCTGTCACAACCTGAGTGCAAAGGACAGTGTGATCTCATTTGTGGATGGTGATTATTGATCCATTTGCTATATATATCGCATATCATGTATATATGTCACAACCAGCATCTTCTAACCATCAGCCAAGGAGAGTATCTAGTGTTTTGTTCCTCCACAAGAACACCCACAGCAAGCAGTCCAACAAATTGTGATGGAACTAAATGGTGCTGAAGCATTGTTCTATCTGTTATTAGAAGACCCTGTTTTAGTTTCCATACTTTCAAAAAAGGCAAAAAAAAAATCTTTATGTTTTTAACAGCTCACGCAGGGTTCTTAAGTTGAAAACTACATCTGTTCAAAGTTTAGGCAATCTGTGAAATTTTATTTTTATAAAGCATTTTCCAAATTAGAACACCAAGAGCATCCGGACACCACAAAGCCGCCCATTGGTTTCTGACCATTTCTCAGTTTATAGAGTAGCAAGTGGAACTGTTTTCTCCACCTCAAATGACATGAGAAAGGAAACGTGCTTGGGCTGGAATTGTAATTGGAGATGGAATTCTTGCCATGAACTAATAAACAACTGGAAACAAGGGTGATTAGAATGGAAATGACACAGCAGAGGCCTCCAGCAGCGTCACTCTGCATTTACACATCTCAGGGTAAGAAGCTAATTCCCCTGAATGAGTCCCTCTGAGCCAGGTGCTCGTGCGATTTCATTGTCCAGTTGACGTCCTAAAAGGCAGAGTCATAAAGCAGCCAGTTCTGCTCCCTCTTGCAAGAGTTGCAGTTTTGGTTATGGAGATTATGGCGAACTTGTGGGAGTTTGGGGGAAAAGTACATAGAGGAAATAAGAAGAAGACCAAACAAAAAGTTAGTTTTGAGAAGTTTGGTGGGAAATTGCTGAATTTTAAAGTAATGTTGTCTTTACCTCGCATATTTTGTTCACGAAACTTTCAAATGGTAAGAGACTGTACCCGTCAGTGATTTGCTACTTCACTTTCTGTTCTGGTGTCTATGTTTGGTATGCAGATTCTATGCTTTACCTCCATATTATTTAAGCATTTTAGAGACAAAGTGTGATCCTGTTGTTTTTTGTTAAATGAAGAGCTAAAAACATGGCTGTTTAAAATTCTCAGACCACTGGGGTAGGAAATAAGGGAGCAAGTGAGGGTCAAGCTGTGGGGCACACATTTGTGTTTCACGTTTTCCCATCTCCTCTCCCTAGGTCCTTGGCAGATGGATTAGTTTTACTTTTCCTTACTTTCCTCACATGCAAAACAAGCGGTGGAAAAAGGGACATCATTGAAGGTTAGTATGGGTGCTGTACAGGCAGAAACTTATCTCTAGTGGGCACTGTCCTTGGGTGAGGTGACATTCTGTTACAAAGGGGAGGCTTGATTTAATTAAAAGGTCCAATGCTCCTGGTTTAGGATATGGGGCAAGCTGTATGCATTTCTGCCTGGCACATGGTGGGCACTTGATAAATATTTATTGGAGAATTTCTGCAGCCTGAGCCTTCTTTGTGGCAAGAGATGACATTTATCTTCATAACCCGCAATGGACTCATCAAATCTCAATGATTTATTGAACCATTATTGTCACATAATAAAGTTATGATTGATTTTTAGGGAAGCTATCAGGAAAAATGATGAAATACTATTTATGGAAGATGCTTGAATTTTTTTTTTTTTTTTTGCGGTACGCGGGCCTCTCACTGTTGTGGCCTCTCCCGTTGCGGAGCACAGGCTCCGGACGCGCAGGCTCAGCGGCCATGGCTCACGGGCCCAGCCGCTCCGCGGCACGTGGGATCCTCCCGGACCCGGGGCACGAACCCGTGTCCCCTGCATCGGCAGGCGGACTTTCAACCACTGCGCCACCAGGGAAGCTCAAGATGCTTGAATTTTCAAATAAAAAGTTCAATATGGAGATTCCTCAAAAAATTAAAAGTAAAACTACAGTAGGATCCAGCTTACCCCTCTTCTGGGTATTTTTCTGAAGAATATGAAAACACGAATTTGAAAAAAATATATGCACCCTTATGTTCATTGCAGCATTATTTACGATAGCCAAGATATGGAACAAGGTAAGTGCCTATCAACAGATGAATGGATAAAAAAGATGTGGTATATATACACAATGGAATATTACATAGCCATAAAAAGATGACATTTGCCCTTTGTCACATGGATGGACCTTAAAGTTATTATGCTAAGTGAAACAAGACAGACAAAGATAGACAAACACTGTGTGGTTTTACTCATATGTGGAATGTACAAAACAGACAGACATACAAAAAACAAAATAAATGAACAAGCCAAACCAAAGAAAAACAAACACGTAGACTCAGAGAACAGAGTAGTGGCTACAGAGGGGAAATGGGGGCAAATTGAGTAAAGGGGACCAACTGCATGGTGATTGATGGAAACTAAATTTTTGGTGGTGAGCACTGTAGTGAATACAAAAGTAGAAATATAGTGCTGTACACAGGAAACTTATATAATGTTATAAATCAGTTTTACCTCCATAAAAATAAATTTTAAAAGTGCCATCTAAATAGGAGATATTATATTTTAAAATATGGCCAGGAGGGGAGAGAAACACATGATAGCAGTAGGTGAATCATTTAGTTCTTGCCACGAGTACTGGACAGACTTATTGCCCTTTTGGTTACACTGTAAGGAAGAATTTGAAATAGTTATTGTTTTGAGAGGAATTGCGTCTGCACAGAAGTCCTAGCCATTTATGAAAGCTGTCTTTTGGGAAGAATTCATTATTTTCTGCTCTTTGGGGGAAAGCCCACGATAGGCCACCGTGTCCCCAAACTCAAGGACAGTTTCAAACGAAGCATCTGGATCCTGCAGCTTTCAGAGAAGTCGGACGAAGTGCGGGCTGCTGTTGGCGGCCAAGGTAGTGGTGCTCCGGCTCTATTTGCTGGGCAGCTTCATGAGAATCAACTGGTTTACAGTCATGACGGGGGAAAGGTCACTTTGTGGGAGAGTCGATTTCCCGTTCATCACCATCCTTGATTGCCTTCTTGGCGATTTCATTTTCTGACATCAAACTAGTCCTTTTGAAGAAAATCTGGCAAAATCTGGTTTTTGTGGGCTCTCAGAATCCTGGATGGGTAGTCCACGCACGTCTCTCAGGTCTGGCCCTCCCCGAGCCTGTGTGCAGCGGTCGCTTAGGACCCAGCTTATCTAAATCCAACCTCAGCATCTGTCCCTTCCTCTCATCCCTGTATCTGTACCTTTGTGTCTCAGATGTGGCGACGAAAACTTTGCAGTCACGTCTGACCTCTCTATTCTTGCACAGGGTGGCAAATCAATGAAAATCTCCCAGGAACTTTTCTTTACAGATGCTTCTTGCATTCAAAATGTTACGTTCTTTAGTCTTTCTCTCCTTTAATATTTACCTGTTGGCTGATCTTTCCATTTTACCCCTTCTATTTTTACCCTGGCACTTCCTGTTCAAAACCCCCGAGTGCCTCCCTGCAGTCGGTAAGGGAAAGGTATACACCTTGGCCTGCATTCTGTCTCCACTGCACCGTCCCAGTTTAACTGCGGCAGCCCAAACGCAATCCTTTGTCACTCTCTGTGTTTGCTCATTCCTACCTGGCCCTCTTCTCCTGCTGGGGCTCCCCCAGGACTCCCGGCCACTCCAGTTTGTTGCGAGCATTGGACAGACACAGTCCCAGCTCTGCTCGTGGGACGTTTCGTCTCCATCCCCTTTAACAATCCATTATTATGGGGATTTGACTTTGGCTTTATAGCTCTTATCCGGCAATTTGGACAGTGGTTGCCATGACATGCAAGATGAAATTTAAAAAAGAACAGTTATCGATCTTACATCAATGGCAAAACACAGAAGGATACAATCCCCCAGTTTGGGCATCCCTTACAGACTCAGGGTGAGGGTCGGGTCCTGCTTTGTCTCCTGTGCAGCCGAGTAAGCCTCCAGGACCCCACCCACAGTCTGCAGGGCTGCCCTGCTCTGCAAGGGGCCCTGCTGGGGACACGCCCCGGCCACGTGTTCCGAGGGGACCACATCGTCCTGCATCAGCTGGTGTGTTTAGCCGTGGGGTGGCTATTCCGCGTCTCTGTTATGTCACCGGTCTCAGGTCCAACGGCATGATTGCCTCAAACACACTGGCATTCACAGGGAAGTCTGAGGTGCCACGTGCAGGGCACGTGGCTCATGACACAGCCTGTCGCAGTGAAGGGTCTCCTAGGAGGGTCTCCTAGGAGGGTCTCCCCCGCTCTGCCACTCAGCCACTTGGCTGTTCACGCCTCTGTGTAAAGGACAGTCAGTGCCATCCCAAGGAGGGGATGTCTGTCCCCTCGACCCTGGGGACTTTCTGGTCCCCCTGCAGCACTAGGGGTGGGCAGCCCTTCCCTCAGGGACTGGCCATTTGCCCCTGGAGAGAAGGTATCACAGCTGTGCCCGGTGTTCTGACATTGCACCCCGAGCTAACATGGTGAAACGTTTGGTTTTACTCATGACACGTGGACACTCTGATTCCCTGATGAAGCTGAATTGTAGGGCACAATGTCCCAGAATTTTGCATTTGGTGGGAATTGACATAGGGAGGCTAATTCTTATTCTTGCCAAATAAGGGCATTAATAAAAAATCTACCATCTCTTATACTGTCATAAGAGGAAAAAAAAAGCCTAAGGTTGCTACATAAAAAGATGTTATTAAATGGAATAGATTTAGCTTTGTGATTCTCAGTTTTCTCAGTTCACTGAGGCTGGGTGAAAAGTGGGCCAGGAACTGGTCCACCGGTCCCGAGTTTGGGAACCACGATTCTGCGAACCATGTTCATCTAACTGAAGTATCCTTGAAGGTCTGCTTTCAGTGCAGTAGCTAGTGAACCCCATCCCCTCCTCTTCCCGCCACCACACACATCTTTACAACACGTTTGAACAACTATCCATATTTGCTGTCTTGTGTTGTCCTCTAATGGTTTCGTGTGTAGACATCTTGTCTCTTCCAGCCAGACTGTAATGCTAGGTAAATAGAAGGCACTGACTAGCTAACTATTTGAATTTATTTCTATGATACATGCTGGTTTGCTATTTAGAGGACTGCAGGCTAGTCACACGTGTGTGTGTGTGTGTGTGTGTGTGTGTGTGATGCGTGTGTGTTGTGAAAGTCAGCTGGAGCCCTCTATTTACATAGGTACATAAATGAAGGGAGCACATTTCTGAAGAAATAAGTGAGCTTTGTGATAAGAAAATAAGCCTGTGGGGTTTCCTCCATCTTTCTCTCCGTTTCCTGCAAGGCTGGAAGGATGAACTCCCTATTGTGTGGACCTGGCCCTGCATTTGAGCATCTGTAAAGTCTCCTCACTTGTGATGATTCAGTGATACTGCCGGGTGTAGCAGGTAGTTGAGATTCTCCCACAAAATGTCAGAATTGTTTTTCATTTTAATACGCTTTTTTATTTTAAAAAATCATAAAATGTTTCTTAGAGTGACAGCTGAGCCTCAATATTTATGACTTCCTGATTGCTCTAGCAGTTTAGAGAAAAAATAAAAAGGAGCCTCAAGTAAAATTTAAGTGGAAAAGATTAAAATTCAGAATTATGGACTTTTTTTCATTTGAATAAATCCTCACTCTTGGCTGGAAATTTTATGTGCCAGCCCGTTTCCCTATAGTTGACAGTCTTTGAAGAAGGACTTAATTTCTTTCTTCGAAGTATGTGAACAGAGTTATTTTTTGAAGATCCGCACAACTCCCTCCCACCCCCCAGCTTCTAGACTCTACCTTTGGCTGCAAACCAAGCACACACACCACCCATCTTGCACATAAAAGATTCAGTTTGGGACACAAGCGTGGAGCGTATGAGTGAGTGAAATGGACAAACGACGGAACATCATTATCTTGGGGATGTTTTAAACTGCTACTACTTATGATAGCCACACAGCTGATTTATGGTATGTGCTCAAAACTGTTCAGTCATTTCCCTTTTTGGGAGTTCATGAGTTTTCAGATTCATATGTATTAAGTCTTATGCCTAAATTAAATCATATTTCCTAACCCCCAATGCAGCTCTTCAATCACTTTGTGATTTTGTGATTGGTTTCTTTTCTTCAAATAATGTGTTTCTCTAACAACTTCATGGAGTATGTTATTAACATCTGATTAATCTTTTGCGGACGGAGGAATAATGTGACTACCTCCCTTCAAGGTGTATGTAATGTAACTTCATTACTATTAACTCAAACTGCTGTAAGAGAGATTATGGTGTGCCCAAGAAAACAAAGAAAACGGACATCATTGACAAATAATCTCAGAAAGGGAATAAGGCAAAATCCTCCTTCCCCAAAAAGGGCTCACTATAAATGAGAATTTTATTATACTTCATTAAAATGTTTACGTTTTAGTAAGACCTTAGACCTGCGGCATTTTCTTGTCTTAGTTTTTCCTGACTCATTAATTCTTTCAGCACATCTTGGTGAGTGACACCGACCCTTGTTCTAGGTGCCGGGAGAATAGTAGCAAATAATTCCGAGAGAAACTCTGCCTTTGTGGGATTGATACTCTCATGAATCCTGATGAACTAGTTTATATTTTTTTAAAAGCTTGTTGTGTGAGCTTACTGAACTTTATATAAAAGACTTGATTATATATTGCGGCCTTATTAGTAAAAGAACAAACATGAATCATTTGGGATTAGATTCTTAGGGGAACGTGGTGCAGAGGGTGGTGGTGAAACACCCTTTTTCTAGACCTGGGGTCTTAGCAGTAGCAGGTACAGATTGTGGTGCCTGAAATTGATGGAGCGATGAAAAAAGGGGCGCAGAAAACGGGAATTGTCAGGATTGTTTCCAGAAGGTATCATGACCACGTTCTCCCAAACATTGTAAAAGGCAGAGGAGAAAAGCATCCTTGCGTCTGGTCTAAGATAAAGGTTTTACTCAAAACAATAACTTAAAAAAAAAAATCTTGGACTTGACCAGTTTTGGAATTTTGAGGATGGGGTAAAATTTTAGGCAGAGCTGGCCCTGATTAAGAATGAGAGGAAGGCGGAGTTTGGGAGACACCTCTCCCCATCCCGTTTACCCTGTTCTCCATCTGACTTATCCTGTTACACTCCCTGTGAGGGGTCCATTCTGAAGACCTGGGATTAAACCCCAACTTTGCTATTTGTCACTCGTGTACATGAAAGAGCCACCTTGATAAGCCTCAGTTTTCTCATCTACAAAATAAAGAATATTAAGCTCCGAAAGTATAGATGAAGACTAAATATAATATGCAAATATAGTAATATATAAATATAATGTATGTGCAAGTGCTTCGATACAATTAATAACAAGACTTAGCATCATAACTAATACTTCCTTAAGGAATGGAAATAAAACTCTGAGAAACACAGGAACCTCTACATTAAAAGGCTGCCAAATGGAATGGCCAAGCTGTGGATTTGTACGTTGATCAGACGGTGCCTTGGATTAAACCACGTGTGAGGCTTCACATTTTGCACACGGAAACCATATCAAACCCCACTTATTCTGATCCTTGGTTACTCACTCTTGCCAGACTGGTCCCAGATGGAACTTTATAAGGGACGTACTTCCTGTAGATATGACCAACTCTAGAACATGGAACGTCAAACATTTCTCCTCCACACATCCAAACCTAAAGAGGGGAAATTAAAAGTATAATAAAAGAGAACAGTACCTTTCATACCAAAAAACCCAAATTATTAGTAAGATTCATACAAAATCTTAAAATCTCTTAAAGTCTCTAAATCAATAATTTCTGTTTATTATCAATGGCCAACCAAGGGGGAAAAAAAACACATTTTCAAAAACCTAGATTCATAGGAGTATAGAACCAAAATATTAGTTCGGTAAATCTAATTTCCATAGATAACATGTTGACATATTTTTTATTCTAGTAGAATTTTAACACAACTATTGTAATAAACTGGCATTTAATGGTTAGACATCTTATTTATATAGATATTTGTTTTGACAATCTTGTGAAGTCATTAGAAGAAATAACATTGGAATTTGTGTCAGTTAAAAACTTAAAGTATAAAAATGGAATTTCTAAAATAGGTGAATGAATGAAGCCACTTAGGTATATCCATAATTTATCTAGATACTGAAACTTTCAGTAGAGCTCACCTTAAGAATCAGAGTTGCATTCTAATTTCTCCCCACTCCCGATCTTTTCTTAGGTACAGAAAATAATTGGTTAGTGATGTGTACTCAAGAGATGTTAGTGATGTGTACTCAAGAGATGTTAAACTCAGGGTATCTGTTAAGATGTTGTACTTATAGGTACTTATAACCAAAAATTAATTGGTTATGTTTTCCCATGACTGCCCACTCAAACCATTAATCCTGGTTTTATACAACAGGCTGCTTACTGTAAACGGGCTAATTATCAAAACATAAAGGCAGGCTTCATATATGCTAGATTTTTAGCTATTTTCATTGCAAGAAAACGATTTAAAAAAAGAGTTAGGTACTGTAATGGTTAGTTTTATGTGTCAGAGGCTGCACCAGAGCGTCCAGATAGTAGGTCAAACATTACTCTGGCTGTTTCCATGAGGATGGTTTTTGGATGAGATCAACATTTAAATTGGTGGATTTTGAGTAAAGCAGTTTCTCTCCGTGATGTGGGTGGACTTATCCAATCAGTTAAAGGCCCTTGGAGAACAAAGACTGACCTGCCTCAAGCAACAAGGAATTCTGCCGGCAGACTGCCTGCCTTTGAACTTGAAAGGCAACTCTTCCCTGCGTCTTCAGCCTGCTGGTCTACCTTGCAGATTTTTGGATTTACCAAGCTTCCTCAATCCCATGAGCCAATTCCCTTCAATAAATCTCCCTCCATATATGTACCCTGTTGGTTCTGTTTCTCTGGAGAACCCTGACAGATGCAGATACACAGCTTCTTTTAAAGTGAAATATTGGAAGAGAGAAAGAGAAATGTTTATGTCTTAACTTACATTTGCTTCCATCTTCTTTCACTAGGAGGAATGGCACCCTAAGTAAGACTGGTGAACAAACAGGGATGAGTGGAATCCCAAGGGGATGGCAAATGGATTATGAAAACAATACTCAGTTGCTCTAACTCCTGAGAGTTCAGGACTACTCATGGTATCAATTTCAACTTGGCTTTAGATCAAGTCATCAAAACTATGCATAGATCATGTAAAGCTGGGAGGGGCAGAGAACATTCTAAACTACAGTACCGACATCTGGAAAGATCCCGAGAGGCTGGAGCTATTATATAAGATTAAACATAAAAAGGGTAAATATAAGGACCTGTCCCCAGACCTGCAAAAATCAACTCTTCCAGAGCAGGAGAAGGTAGAAAAAAGACTGAGTAGCACAAAACACATCACCAGCAAAATATGGAGAGTTTAGGGATTAAAGGTCTTGACCTATCTACCTGAAGTCTTATGCTAATTTCTGAGAAAATGCTTTATGTTCCCTTGTAAAGAGAATTACCAACATGGGGAAGGGATGCAAACTGTGTCTTAGAAAGAAACAATTGGAAGAATGGAGGTTCGTAGTCTTAATAAGATAAAATTCAGAGAAGTGCTTTTCGAATATCTGAAGAACCTAACATTTGGTAGTGATGATCATAGAACCCCAAGGAGCTAGGACTAGGATTAATAAGATAGAGCTATAAAGAGACAGATTGTAACTCAGTGGAAGGAGGAAATTTGTAATAGGCAGCTTGGTTAAAGACGAAATGGGCTTCCTGTATTGCTAGGTGTGTTGAAATCCACAGCTGATGACATTTTGTAGACAAGAATGTAACTCTGGTGGACAGTTGATCTAGCCGATATTTTAGGTAATTCTAATAATAAGAGTTAGCATTTATGAATGCTTACTGTGCTCTTTTTCATTTAATGCCCACAACTCAATGACAGACTTTACTATTTCCCCAGTTATATAGGTGGGAACATGGCAGCCTACAGGCTAACTTGTCCAAAGTTGCAGAATTGGCCACATCCAGAACAGAGATATGCGTCCTAGTGATCTAACTCCAGTGTCCCCCTACTAAGTCAACAGTTTATCTACAGAGTCAGCAAACTTTGTTGTAAAGGGCCAGATAGTAAATACTTCAGGCTTTGTGGGTTATATGGTCTTGCAACTAAGAAACTTTGCTAAGAAGAGACATGACTGTATTTCAGTAAAGCTTTGTTGACATAGATAGGCAGTGGGTCATAGTTCGCTGGTCCCTGTTCTATTAGATACACAATCCTTTCAAACACTGAAATTCAGGGATTCTAAGATACTACGTATGGGAGGTTGCATTTTCCCAACTTAGACCCCACAATATCTCCCATTGCACATGCCCCTCTACAATGTGACCTTGGTACCCCCCACTGAGTTGTGGGACTATGTTCCCTGTCCTTGAATTTGGGTGTGCTTGTGAATTCTTAGACCTGTAGAGGACAGCAGAAGTGACTGAGGTTATGAAAGGCATAGCTTCTGCCTGTCCACTGGGGCACTCGTTTTTGCAAATTTGAGCTGCCATGTAAGAAATCTGACACCTTGAGGAGACCCCACTGTAGAAAGTTTGGGCCACATGAAAGGTCACGTGTAGGTGCTCGGGTCGACAGCCTCAGCTGTATTCACCAACGCCCAACATCAACTGCTGGGCATGTAGATGGAGATTCCTCTAAATGATTTCAGCCTCTAGCTGTGACCCTAGATACCATGAAGCAGAAATGAGCTCTCTCCTTTGTACCTTTTCTGAATTTGGGACCCATAGAATCCATGAATTTGATACAATGCTTGTTTTATGTTGTAGATTTTGGGGTGCTTCGTCATGCAGTAATAACTGGACTACATACTTCCAAATCCGTGGTGGAGGTGAACTCTAACACGTGATAAAAATTTACAGGTCACCCACAGATTTTATCTCATCCTATTGTGGGAGATACAGTGCAGGATGTACAAATTTCCATGCTCACTTCTTCCGGGGCTCACTGCCAGGCTATAATCCCCAGCTCCTTGGTATTCAGAAGGGGCCGTATGCTTGTTTCTTGCCAGTGGAATGTGGACAGAAGTGATGTGCATCACCTCTGGGCTCAAGTCAGTAAGCGGGGACTTCCTTTCTCCCCTTCATGATTCTCTTCTCCCTCAGAGCCTGATGAATTGCAGAAGATCCAGAGGAGGCCTCTGAGCCCCTAGAAGGTGGTGGAGTCACTAGGCAGATGGGGCCTGAGTGTCTGGAAACCGGGGTGGAGCAGAGCACACAGCTTCCTTCTCTCCCAGGGCTGAAGTGTAGCAGCTGCATGACTGATGCTAAGTTACCGAGATTTGGGGATTATTACAGCAGTTGGTCCACTCTAAGAACCTGTTTTGTTTGGTTCTATTTTCAGTCTCTTCTGACATTTTAAATCAAATACAGTGAATTTTTTAAGTACAATTTTAATTTTATCAAAAACTTTATTGAATCAAACAGCCTGAATATTTGTGAGATTATTTCCTTTTATTAACTGTGCATTTTATTATTATTTTTTTAATTTATAAATTTATTTATTTATTTATTTTTGTCTGCGTTGGGTCTTCGTTGCTGTGCGCGGGGTTTCTCTAGTTGCAGCGCACGGGGGCTACTCTTGGTTGAGGTGCGTGGCCTTCTCATGGCGGTGGCTTCTCTTGCTGTGGAGCATGGGCTCTAGGCGCACGGGCTTCAGTAGTTGTGGCTCGTGGGCTCAGTAGTTGTGGTACGCGGGCTCAGTAATTGTGTCGCACGGGCTTAGTTGCTCTGCGACACGTGGGATCTTCCCGGACCAGGGCTCGAACCCGTGTCCCCTGCATTGGCAGGTGGATTCCCAACCACTGCGCCACCAGGGAAGTCCCAGTTGTGCATTTTAAAGAGAGACAATTTGAAAGTAACTAGACAATAGATGCAGTGGTGGGAAACCGGAGGGCAGAGAATGTTCAGGGCTCCTGTGTGTAATCAAATGTCAGAGGTAGGCAAGTGTCAAGGCAGAGAAGCTTTCCTACCATCCGCAGCTGGGAGAGAGTGATTGGTTGGCCCAGGTGTTTATTTTTCATGAAAAGGGGACCGCATTTCTCTCATCATTTGGTGAGGTGGCCAGTCCCTCTTGTGGGACAAGGGGATCGTGACAAAGGACAGCCATAATAGAAAGTTAAATAAATCCTCGTTGCCTTCCTTTCCAAGGTAGGGCAAAAAAATAACCAAACAGACACACAAAAATGAAATTCTAATTCTCTTTGGAGGGTCACTGTAATACAGTTTTTAAAGATCTTTCCATGGGTGTGTAACAAATTACCAGAACTTGGTGGCTTCAAACATCACACATTTATTTATGACCTCCTGTTTCTGTGGGTCAGAGGTCCTGTGGGCTCTGTGGGGTCCCCTGCCTGGCATCTCATGAGGCTGAAATCCAGGTGGTGGCTGGACTGAGCGCTTATCTGGAGCCTCTGGGGAAGAACCTGCCTTTAGGCTCATTTAGTTCCTGACAGCTGTAGGACCAGGGCCCGTTTCCTTGCTGGGGATGCCCAGGGCTGCTCCCAGACCCATTCTCAGTTCCTTTTTCCAGGAACTCTCCATCTTAGCCACGGCTAAAAGCCCTCACATAGAACCCTTCTCAGGCTTTAAATCTCCTGAATTCTTGTGCTTCCTGCTGGGGAAAACTCCCTGCTATACAGGGGCTCCTATGTTGTAAATTAACTATACTCCAATAAAAATTTTTAAAAAAAGAGCATGATCTAGCTTGGCTGGGAAAAAAGAAAAAAAGACCTTACTGAGTTGTGAGAATTAACTGAGCAAAATAGATTTAAAGGCAGTAGTACAGTTTCTGTAAGAGTATTCACTCAATAAATATATTAATTTATTGAGTCTCAATCAATCAATCAATCAAGGGGCCCCTGTGATTAGTTTAGGCCCACGAGGGTCATTGTCCTAGCTTAGTGTGAACTGACCAGAAATTACATTTGCCATGACTTTTTTGCCCTGGAATATAACTTAAGTGTAGGAGGAAACCAGGGAAGAGGGGCAGCTTGGAATTCTGCCCACCGCCATCGCCAATGAAGCAAATGTTATGCCTTCTATCGGTAACCTACTCCAAATTCTTAAAATTCTCCCCCTTAGAAATTTTTCTTTATAGCTAAGTCCAATTCAGAAAATGTCTGTCCAGATTTTTTAGAAAATGCTAACATCAGTGTTAAAAAGGAATCCTAGAATTTATATTTTTTCTCCATATTGCCACTGTGATCACTTAAAAGCATGAATCTGAGTCTATCATGCTTCCATTTAAAATCCTTCGGTGGTTTTCTATTGCTGCCAGGGTAGCGTTACAACTCCGGCATAAAGATTCCCAAGCTTTGCATTATCTCGTCTTTGCTTAACTGTCCCTCAATCACTCTCTCCTTTCTTCCCCTCCCCTTCCTCCCCCATCTGGTCTAGTTTTGATTCTCTAGAAAGGACCAAGTTCCCCTCCTCAGGGCTTGCTGCTGTAAATTTTTCTCTCTAAAGAAATTCTCCCCTTCGTCTTTCCTACCCCTTGACTGGTGTTCCCTATTTATTTTCCAAATTTCACCTAGATTTGTTAGGACTCCTGTTTTATACTCTCTTTCCATCCCGTACTTCTCTTTTCAGGTAATTCATGAATCAAGTCGACAAACAGGGTGGCAAGCAGTTACTGTATGCCAGGCATCATTCACTGTTGGAGATTCAAAGTTCTGAATGCATGGAACTTTCTTTCAAGTAGAGACAGTGCTTATGACAACAGGAATCAAGTGACTTATTTGCATGTGCGTAATGATTCGCTTCATGTTTAGATAATAAATATTTGTTGAGTGTGATCATCTCATTCAATTATGCTTATACTCCTACTTATGTAGGGGCCCTAAGACCTTCTCCATTTAGTCCCGCTTCTTATGACCTCAGGGCCAACTTGCTTTCACCATAAACACACCAACTCAATTGTCTCTACTTTCAGAGGTTTTTTTTAACATCTTTATTGGAGTATAATTGCTTTACAATGGTGTGTTAGTTTCTGCTGTATAACAAAGTGAGTCAGCTATACGTATACATATATCCCCATATCTTCTCCCTCTTGTGTCTCCCTCCCTCCCACCCTCCCTATCCCACCCCTCTAGGTGGTCACGAAGCACCGAGCTGATCTCCCTGTGCTATGTGGCTGCTTCCCACTAGCTATCTATTTTACATTTGGTAGTGTATATATGTCCACGCCACTCTCTCACTTTGTCCCAGCTTCCCCTTCCCCCTTCCAGTGTCCTCAAGTCCATTCTCTACGTCTGTGTCTTTATTCCTGTCCTGCCCCTAGGTTCTTCAGAACCTTTTTTTTCCCCTTTAGATTCCATATATATGTGTTAGCATACGGTATTTGTTTTTCTCTTTCTGACTTACTTCACTCTGTATCACAGACTCTAGGTCCCTCCACCTCACTACAAATAACTCAATTTCGTTTCTTTTTATGGCTGAGTAATATTCATTGTATATCTGTGCCACATCTTCTTTATCCATTTATCTGTCGATGGACACCTAGGTTGCTTCCATGTCCTGGCTATTGTAAATAGAGGTGCAATGACCACTGTGGTACACGACTCTTTTTGAATTGTGGTTTTCTCAGGGTATATGCCCAGTAGTGGGATTGCTGGGTCATATGGTAGTTCTATTTTTAGTTGTTTAAGGAACCTCCAAACTGTTCTCCACAGTGGCTGTAGCAATTTACATTCCCACCAACAGTGCAGAGGTTTCTCCACACCCTCTCCAGCATTTATTGTTTCTAGATTTTTTGATGATGGCCATTCTGACAGGTGTGAGATGATATCTCATTGTAGTTTTGATTTGCGTTTCTCTAATGATTAATGATGTTGAGCATTCTTTCATGTGTTTGTTGGCAATCTGTATATCTTCTTTGGAGAAATGTCTATATAGGTCTTCTGCCCATTTTTGGATTGGGTTGTTTTTCTTTTTGTTATTGGGCTGCATGAGCTGCTTATAAATTTTGGAGATTAAACCTTTGTCAGTTGCTTCATTTGCAAATATTTTCCCTCATTCTGAGGGTTGTCTTTTGGTCTTGTTTATGGTTTCCTTTGCTGTGCAAAAGCTTTGAAGTTTCATTAGGTCCCATTTGTTTATTTTTGTTTTTATTTCCATTTCTCTGGGAGGTGGGTCAGAAAGGACCTTGCTGTGATTTATGTCACAGAGTGTTCTGCCTATGTTTTCCTCTAAGAGTTTTATAGTGTCTGGCCTTAGATTTAGGTCTTTAATCCATTTTGAGTTTATCTTTGTATATGGTGTTAGGGAGTGTTCTAATTTCATTCTTCTACATGTAGCTGTCCAGTTTTCCCAGCACCACTTACTGAAGAGGCTGTCTTTTCTCCATTGTATATTCTTGCCTCCTTTATCAAAGATAAGTAGAGTTGTTTTGTTTTTTTATACCATGGATATCACCACATACTTCTTTATTTTTTTCAATCTTCAATAGCAATGTCTGTTTCAGTAGAGGGATGCATATCCTGACACACTAGGGAGGTACGTTTGGGTAACAGAGTGGGTATATGCTTTCTTCAGGAAAGCACAACTGTTGTGGCATTTCTCAAATCCTATATTTGTTCCGAAAGATGTGGTTTATATTTTTAAAAGACATTTCCTGGTAGCGTGATGTGATGATATTCTTTAAAAATATTATGGCATTGTCATACTTAAGCATCTAATTCTTGGAGAAACATTTTAGATTTACAAATAACATGCCTTCTTTTGACAACATAAATATTTTAAAGCAGTGTTACTTCACCCATGAATGAGCACAGTGTGTTTTTTTCATCATGTAGTTCAAATTGAATGAATAATTGAATGCTTGCCTTCTTTTTTAATCACTTTTCAATACCAGCCACAAACTGGAGTTTCGGCACAGAGAATGTTAAATTGAATGGAATCATATAATTACAGCAGTCATATGGAATACGAATTAGTTTCAGTAAGAAATCGGTTGTCAGGAGGTTAGTAAGGGAACATTATCAAATATAGGATGGAGCATAATATACTACATGGAAATGGTGACCTAAATTTAAGAAAAAAGAAATGTATTAGTGCGTTCAGTTCCAAAGCCTGCTCTCCCTCTAATCTTCCCTCGTCCTCTTCTGCCCCTCCCTCCCTCTGCTGTAGCAGTTCTGGCCTCTTTTCTGTTCCTCCGACATGCCAGACACCCTTCCATCTTAGGGCGTTTGTGCCGGCTCGTCCCTCTGTCTGGAATTCTCTCCCCAGACTCCCCATGGCTAGCTCGTCATCTCTTTCAAGTCTTAGCTCCAAAGCCTCTGGCCCCAAACACCCTCTCACCGCACACTGTCAGCCCTCCTCACCCCACTCTGCTTCTGTTCTCCAACACTTAACACCTTCTCACTCACTTATTCATTATGTTTCTTTCTTTATTTTTTTTAAACTTTTCATTTTATTGATATATTGGAGTATAGTTGACTAACAATGTTGTGTTAATTTCAGTTGTATGACAAAGTGATTCATTATGTTTCTTATTTATCGGCAAGTATCTTTGTGTGTTTTATTGAGAGATGGATCTTAAGCACCTAGGACAGTGCCTGACACACAGTTGGTGCCCTGTAAGTATTTGTTGAACAAATGAATGAACTACTCGTTTATTGATATAAAGTAAGGTTAATTCCAAACAATTCAGTTATTTAATGATAATCTTCCATTTAGCTGCCAATAAAAGCTATGCTCTCTAGTATATTCAAATACAATTTCAAGGGAATAAGCTATCTTGAGCTTATTTTCATTTGTAACTGGTTTAGTATAAAGAAGTGATTGATGATAAAATACAGAGCGTATATAAATAAGAAATTAAATTTCTGGGGCTGGAAAATAACTTTCTAAGTGTGTGGTGTGACTTGGATGGATTATGTTTGAAAAACTTCTTAAGACTAGACAATCAACCACTTTGTACCATCTATCTAGAAATTAAAATATTAGTTGATAACCTAAAAAGCTTTAGTGTGTAGATATTGCAAAGGGCCGTGTCTGTCATTAAACTCGTTTTCTAGGCTGGATGTAAGAAAAACTGTACTTTTCGACCTGACTTGATCTAAAAAAGGTAACAATGGAAAGGCACATGCACACCATTGCTTTGCTTTATTCTTAGAAACCTGGGTTTTGAGGTTATTCTTAGAGATTAGGAGAAAAAAAGAACAGCTTATTTTGACCTTGCCCGACTCTCCTTTTCTATTTGTTGATCAGAACATAATAAAAGGAGAAACTGGAAAATGTATCTGCAGTCTTTACTGAGGATATGTTGGTTTCTAGTCTCAAGGGGAAAGCTCTTGTTTCTGAGCCATCTGCTTAAGATTATTTCAAAGTAAGAAATGCTCTGTTACGTCAGTATAAACAAATCGTGCCCAAGCTATCTTGCATTTGATGAGCTTCAAGAGGTCTGGGTGGGGATGGCAGGGTTTCAGAGGGTACGTTGTTCAGAAGATCCTGTTTTTAAGACGTGACGTTTATATTTGCAGTAACACTACGCTCCTAAAAGCAGTGATTGGGGTGGGAAATAAAAACAGATATATCCCTTTTCGGTTTATCTGAAACATTAATTCTTGGGGAGGAAAGAATGGATTGGAACATCTTAACAGTGCTTCTTTAGGTAAAAATACTATGGTTTAAGGACACAATCCCTCATTTCCCTTAAGTCATTATCCTATAGCTTAGAAGATACAGTAGAAGCAAAGTGTTCGCTTTTTACTATTATTTCTGTGCGCCTCCAGATTTTAAGTCTATTGCTTAAATTTTCTGGCTTCACCATCTGCTAAAAAGAAATGAAAGTTCTTAAAAAACTCTTTAAAATTGGCTTTCTGTAGGGGAACAACTTCTTTCCTTTAGGGAAATACCCAAGCATGTGCTTCTCCTTCACCCCTGAGTCAGGCTGTCAGTCATCCTACCTTCCGAGTGGCGGGGTGGGAACCGGACTCAGGTCACGCTAACTGAAATCCTTCCTTGGGATTTCGTGAAGTTGGAATTACCTCTCTGGTGGCGAAGCAGAGAATGAAAGCCTGAGAGCTTCTAGTGGCCATCCCTGAGGGGTGGAAGGAGTATTCTTCAGAGAGCAGCAGAGGCCAGGTGCTCAGGGAAAGGGTCCTGCCAGCCTCCCAGAGGCTCACTCATTTCCTTAACTTTTTCACAGTTTGTTTATTTGAGTGTCCTGTCCAATTTCCCCTTTCCTCTAAGTTAGTCGGAATTGGGTTTCTGTCTTCCAGTAAACCAAAGAGTCCACATTAAGAAAGCTCTCTCTTGTTGGATTTAGAGATTATCATACTAAGTGAAGTACGTCAGACAAATATCATATGATATCATTCATATATGGAATCTATTTAAAAAGATGATATAAATGAACTTATTGGGTTGGCCAAAAAGTTTGTTCGAGTCTTCTGTAAGATGTTATGGAAAAACCCGAATGACCTTTTTGGCCAACCCAATATTTACAAAACAGAAACAAGACTCCCAGATTTTGAAAACAAACTTATGATTACCAAAAGGGAAACCTGGGGGGTGGAGAGAGATAAATTAGGAGCTTGGGATTAACAGATACACACTATTATATATAAAATAGATAATCAACAAGGACCTACTGTATAACACAGAGAGCTCTACTCAGTACTCTGTAATAACCTATATGGGAAAAGAATCTGAAAAAGAGTGAATATATGTACATGTATAACTGAATCACTTTGCTGTACACCTGAAACCAGCACAACATTGTAAATCAACTATACTCCAATCAAACTAAAAAAAAAAATCTCTCTGAACAGCCAGGGTTTGAGTGTCTGGGGGTGTGAAGCACATCATTCAAAAGCTACTCAGATGAAGACCGTTACGTCGGAAACTTTGGAAAAGCAAACGGTCTTCTAAGCTTCAGTTGATAAGTGTTGAAATTTGAGGGGAAACATTCAAAATGAAGAAATGTCATCAGAATAAAAAATGTGAGCACTCTTAAAGGTTCATAATGGCATTTACGTGATATTTTTTTTATCTTGAGAAGCTGACATGCTTTCATGATTCAGGACAGAGCAGAGGACATTTGGCGGTAGGTCTTGAACTGGGCAGGTTCGTACCTTTTCCTGAGTCTCACTCTCATCTTCTGTAAAGTTGGGCTAACGTGTCTGCTTTAGGAGATGGTTGTAAGGACTCGATTGAATAATCACAGAGCACCCTTGGCACATAATAGGTGCTCAAGAATAGTGGTCATGTGTTAATATTACCCGAGGGGACCAGCTTTATTCTTCTGGTATGTGTGGGCTCCAGGGGATGCTTGTCATGTATCCACATGTTGACCTGTGTAAGCGGGGGGTCAGGCTTATGGCAACATGCAAGTCTGAATGTGTAGCGACGAGGTAGGGATTGTATTCTCAACTGTCCTCTCACAGTTTGAAGAGAGGGAGGGAGTTGTGGGGTCAGCTTACAGGGTCCTGGTGTGTTGTAGGTTGCTGACCTTGATGTAAAGTGTAAAAATCAAATCCTTATACCTCTAAAGTTGATGCGTGCATATACCCCCATGCTCTGTATAGTACTGTCATTGAGATTTGGTTGACAGGCTTGAGAACTGTGTGGAGCTTTTTAGGTAACTTTCTAAACATATATCTCTTGAGCTTTTGCGGGGGTGTAAACTGACTTGCATTAGAGTCATTAGATTGTATTTCATTTTTCTTGTTAGGGAAAATGGCAACCAGAAAAATACAAAAATTCTTAAAAATTTCAACGTTAGAAAAAGATTTCAATAGGAAGTTAAATTGACCTGAACACAGATACCGAATGCTGTGTAAATTGTTATATCCCGCTCTCTTTACAGCTATCTATAAAAGCTAAAATAAAATTAAATAGGGAATTAGGAAAATGCCATCAGACATAAAGGAAGTAACAACTGGAAGGAACTTAGACTTGCCAGGCTTCTATCCAATGGACATAAAATTTAACTTGAAAATGCTCTGTTTCACCTGAGGTACCTGTTGTTGGATAATTGAAATGAGTCTCAGACTGGCTTGTGAGACATTTAGCAGCTGTTTCTGTTTATCTTTGAGTTTCTGAATGAGTTTAGAGTCATTTTAATATTTTCTTTGGAAGATCGACTCTGGGCATGTTGAACTAGAATGGTTATTTTTATATCACCTAGGCCAAATATTGTAGGGGAAGAAACCCCATAGGAACGACTCCAGATATTTTCTTGTGTATGTGAAGGTATACAGTGTGCCATAAAAAGGCTTCTGTCACATTTTAGACACAAAATGCAACTACGCTTCGAGGTATTTGCAGGCTCAGAAGTAAGGAGAGGTTTTTTTTTTTTTTTTTTTAATATAGCTGTCTCATAAAAGCAATGAGAAGGTATAGAAAGTATTTTAGAATCATCCTTGGCATAAAAAGGATTTCTAATGAGTACATTTGATAAGACTGAATTTATTTCTACCAAAACCATTTGTACAAAGCATCGTCACTAGAGTTTATATAGAGGTGGCTTAAGTGGGAAAGAGTAAGCTTCCAAAATGAGATTGAGTTGTACCCTTCTAAGGAGACAAGGAAACTATTTCAGGAGTATAAATTAAACACCCTAGGAGGTTTCTGTATTTTCAGACAACTGCGGAAAAAGTGGAAAATGCTTATTAATTAGAACTGTAGGTTCTCTGCCAATGTGCTGCAGGCTTGTCTTGGGAACCAAGAGTATGGAAATTAACAACGGTGAGGGCAGGGGGACCGAGGGACCGGCTTGGGGTCAGGGCCCCGGGGAACAACCCCCTTTCTTTGGGATACTAGTGTGTCATTGCTTTGTAGTTTCTCCTGCCAATCTGTGGGTCCTGTAACACGTGGAACATTTGCTCTGGTGATGGCTGGATCAGACACACTCAAGGCTGGAGGAGTAGGAGGTTGAGGACCAGTAGACACTGGAGCCCATTCCCCACCTTCTAGTTTGGGTACAGATGCAAATATTTTAAAAACATGATGCCAGATCTAACCATCTCTTCTCTGAGGCTCCTACTTTGTAATATTGGCTGGCTGGACTCCTTTTAGCACTTAGCAACATCTGAAGTTATCTTGTTTATTTATTCACTTATTTATTTATGATCTGTCTCTCCTCAGACTAAATTCCACGAGACAGAGAACTTGTCATTTCTGTTGACAATTATATTCTCAGTGTCTGGCAGACAGTAGGCTCTCAATTAATATCTCCTGGATATGTGAATACATCTGTGACAATTGTCTGCATGTGAAATTAATATTGTCATTTTATCGTATAAGTGCTTACATTTGTACTGTGTGACATGTTATAGATATAAATTATTAAATATATATAACAAAATTTATCTTCTCTCCATATTTAGTTTTGCATATATATTTGTACCTTGCCTTTTTTGTCACTTAATAATGATAGGTTTGGATATTATTCCATATTAGTAAAAATACACCTGTTGCATTCTTTTTAAAGGCCATACTGTAGTTCATAGTGATTAATTTAATTAGTCCCCTAGGATGGATATTAATCTTTTTTCATTTTTCATCAATAAAAACAATATTGAGATAAATATCTGTGTACCTGTGTCTTTTCACACGTGGGATTCATCTTTATTTTTTTTCCCTAGATAAGTAGTTGTTCCACACTATTTACTGAGGAATCCACTCTCTTCCTCTTGATTTGAAATGTTTATCTTATGCTAAATTCCCATATTATCTGGGTCTATTTAAATTCTGTGCCATAGGTATCTCTGTCTAATTTCTGTATTTGATTACCTAAGTTAGCCCCCTATCATTTTTTCCCCAGAAGTTTTCTTGTTATTCTATTTGTTTTCCCTTATGAACTAGAAGCAGTTTATCTAGCTGTCCCTGTTTAACTTCCCCCATCCAAAAAAACTTCATGTTATCATTTTTACTGGGATGGCATTAAATACAGGAGTATGCTTAGGGAGAACTATCTTCATTATGAATTTTCATTTATTCATTTATTTTGTGTGTCCCTCAGTAGCATTGTAACATTTCTTCATGGAGGTCTAGGACATTAAAGTTTATTCCAAGTTGGTTTTTCCTTACTGTCGTAAATGGTGTCTTCCTTTGGGTGGTTGTTTTCATACATAAAGGCTACTGTTTTCTGTATATTTACACACACACGTAAAATATGTCTGTACTTTTCTATTCATTTGTGCTATCTTGGTCAGATTTTGTTATCAATATTACGCCAGTTATCTCATCAACTGGAAAGATTTCTTTCTTTTCTGTTATTAGAGAACAGTTTTTGATAAACATTGTAGCCCTAAGTGTTCCTTAAAGGTTTGGAAGAAACTAATGAGGTTTGGTGCTTTATTTTTCAGAGGGGATAGCTTTTTGACAATTTTCTCTATTTCTTCTATCGCCATTGGGCAGCATGATGGGCAGGATTCTGAGATGGCCCCCAAATTCCCACCCCGTGGTACACAAGTCCTTGTATTATCTCTGCCTTTTGAGTGTAGGAAGGTGTGTGATTGCGATGGATTTCACGTCTGTGATTTAGGTGAAGGTGACCTTATGACAAAGGTGAAGGGGTTTTGCAGATATAATTATGGTCCCAATTTAGTTGACTTTGAATTAATAAAAAGGGAGGTTATCCTGGGAGGGTCCGACCTAACCAGTGAGTCCAAAAAGGGGACTCTGCCCTTCCTGAAGACAGAGGTGTAGGGATGTGAAGTCTGAGGAGATTCTTGCCTTGAAGAAGAAAGCTGCCTTGTTGCGAGAGGGCCGGGGAGGGGAACACAGGGCAAGGGCCCGAGCTGGGCTTCTGGTTACTGAAAGTCATGTCCAGACAACAGCTAGCAAGACAGTAGTGGCTCTGTCCCCGAACCACAGAGAGATGGGTTCTGCCTACAACCTGAGGGGGCTTGGAATCAGATCCTTCCCTGGCTGAGCCTCCAGGTAAAGATGGAGCTGGCCGAAAATTTGATTTCAGCCTTGTGAGATCTTAGCAGAGGCCCTGCAGAAAGATGCTGGATTGAAATCCAGAGGCTGTGGGAGAATTCTGGGCAGTTTTAAGCCACTAAGTTTGTGGTAATTTGTTATGTAGTGATAGAAAACGAATATAGTTGGTTCAGATTTTTTCTTTTTGGAGGTCAGTTTTGTCATTTATATTTTGTTAAAAACCATCCATTTTCCCTATAATCTTAACTGTATTTGCATAGAATTGAGCAATCTCTTATGATCATTTAAATTTTGAAAATTCCTGTTTTTTCCCCATTTTTATACATTTTATTTTATTGAAGTATAGTCAATTTACAATGTTGTGTCAGTTTTAGGTTTATAGCACAGTGATTGTTATACATATATGTATATCTATTCTTTTTCAGATTCTTTTCCCTTATAGGTTATTGCAAAATATTGAATGTAGTTCCCTGTGCTATACAGTAGGTCCTTGTTTTTTAATCTATTTTATGTATAATAGTGTGTATCTGTTAATCCCAAACTCCTAATTTATCTCTCCCCCACTTTCCCCTTTGGTAACCATACATTTGTTTTCTATGTCTGTGGCTCTATTTCTGTTCTGTAAATAAGTTCATTTGTTTTTTTGTTTTTTTTTTAGATTCCACGTATAAGTGATATCATATGATATTTCCCTTTCACTGTCTGACTTACTTCACTTAGTATGATCATCTCTACGTCCATCCAAGTTGCTACAGAAGACATTATTTCATTCTTTTTTATGGCTGAGTAGTATTCCATTTTGTGTGTGTGTGTGTGTGTGTGTGTGTGTGTGTGTGTATGTGTATGTATGTATATATACATATATATAAACACCACATCTTCTTTATCCATTCATCTGTTGATGGACATTTAGGTTGCTTCCGAGTTTGTGTATTCTTCTTCTAATAAATGTCAATGAACTGTTTTTGAATTAATTTATCTGTCTCCATACCTAGCTATATCTCTTATTAATGATTTATCTTTGGCTCTAAAGAACTAGCTCTTGCACTATAGTTTTAGGTTTTCTAAATCATTAAGTTTTCAAATGCATATTAATATTTCCTTAGCTTTGTTTTATTTTTTATTTGTGAACTGGATATGGATGTTTAGTTTATTTTTATTCTTTTTTATGTTGATGTAAGAATTTAAGTCTGCCTTTTCTTCTGAACACTGCTTCAGCTGTATCTCTTAGGTTTTGAAATATGTTATTTTAACTTTTTCCCTTAGGAATACTACTATGAGCTCCTTTATCCTCCATGTCATTCCACTCTACTACTTTTTAACTTTGCTCATTTTAATTTCACTTTGTTCCTTTT
Organism: Monodon monoceros; assembly: GCF_005190385.1. Lineage (NCBI taxonomy): Eukaryota > Metazoa > Chordata > Mammalia > Artiodactyla > Monodontidae > Monodon > Monodon monoceros. The sequence goes on along the minus strand of NW_021703782.1, from coordinate 5,391,359 downwards.
TCTCAATCTTATCTTTGTGTCCCTGTATATTTTCAGAATATTCCTTCTCCTTTGTGTTGCTTTCAATGCGACCTTCATTTTGGTTTTCATCTTCTTTTTCATTATATCCTGACTGCTGCTGTTTATTTTCTATCTTCTTGTCTTGTCTTTTAACATTTTTCCTAATCTCAGAACGTTCAGCATTTCATACTGTTTTACAGAGTCAATGACGTCATTAACCTTTTAAAAGAATTTATAAAAAGGTATAGCAGCATGATTTTGGTGACCATTCCTGAGCCTTTCTTCCTTTTTTCTTGTAATTTTTTTTTTTTTTTTGTGGTACGCAGGCCTCTCACTGTTGTGGCCTCTCCTGTTGCGGAGCACAGGCTCCGGACACACAGGCTCAGCGGCCATGGCTCACAGGCCCAGCCGCTCTGTGGCATGTGGGATCTTCCCGGAGCGGGGCACAAACCCATGTCCCCTGCAATGGCAGACAGACTCTCAACCACTGCGCCACCAGGGAAGCCCTTTCTTGTAATATTTTAATATGCTATTTCCTTTAAAGAGTTATTATTTATCTTTGAGTAAGGTGCATTCTTCTTACCAAGTGTGGTAGGCATTCACTTTATGACACACAATTTAGTGCGTGAGTAAATTCTTTTAGCCTTTATTTGTCTGCATCCAACAGGAATTGGCTGCTGTAGGGCTGCTTGTGAGCTTGAGTATCTTTCCTCCATCCTGCCTCATTGATAGCCTGCTTCCTGAAAATGTGGGGGATCTGTATAAACCTCCTCAGACCTGTCCCCAGCCTTCCATGGATGCTTCTCTTTGGTGCCAGACTCAATCCAGAGAAGCTCTGGCCACCAGCAATCACACCTGTTGCTACTGTTTCAAAAAAGTGATTGTTGATTTTTTTCCCTTAGGAGGTGCCAATTACTTTGGGGAAGTAAGATCTGCTGACTTCAAACGAGATTTGTAGCTGGGGTCATTCTGTCTTCCCATGCCCCTGTTTTACCACCACTGAACTGATCTTACTGCATATGATAACGTTCCTTAGACACTGTGGTTGGGGGTGAGATATCTGAGAATTTTGTCAAGGGTAAAGTTAGGCTTTTCTTGTTTCTGCTTCATATTTTCCTTTTCTGTTTTGAGTGATCTCTAAGAACAGACCTTTCTTTTCCAGTTTAAAAGTGTAAATTATAATGGTATAACATTCAATTGTTGAACTATAAATACACATGAAATTTTTTTGATAGCTTCATACTGGTAGGGAAACTTTAAATTTAGCTAATTTAGTGGGTTTATTTTGATTTTCTAAGTACAAATAAATGAAATCCATGTTTGTTCTTGAGAAGCTCTGTAATGAGGTTAAGCTCTAGACTATACAGTTTCCTGAGCTGTAACAGTTGTAAATTGATGGCTGTAATCTTGTTTGATTGAATAAAGAGCTGAGTGTTCTATACTCAACAATTAGTCTCTATCATGTATATGCAATCCTTACTGAATAACCATTGCATTTGGAAGACAGTAAAAAATTAAATTTTACATTAAATAATAACAAGAGTTGTCAGCCCTCGTATTTAATAAAAATTCCCGTTGGGAAGAGCCTGCATTTCTTTTTTTGTTTTTTTTTTTTTGCGGTACGCGGGCCTCTCACTGTTGTGGCCTCTCCCGTTGTGGAGCACAGGCTCCGGACGCGCAGGCTCAGCGGCCATGGCTCACGATCCTAGCCGCTCCGCGGCATGTGGGATCTTCCTGGAACGGGGCACGAACCCGTGTCCCCTGCATCGGCAGGTGGACTCTCAACCACTGTGCCACCAGCGAAGCCCCCCTTTATTTCTTTTTAAAAGTGGTTTCAGAGAATGACAGTAGCCACTTGTGCATCAGGGCATAAAATCTTCTACTTTTTCCGGCTAAGAGAAATTAGCCTAATGGTTTTGAGGGCGAACCCCAATTCTGCTCCTTGCTTTGGTATTAACTAGGTAATGGCCTGCCTTTGCAATTATGAAATCGAAATTATATTTTACCTTGCATTAGTGTTGAATGGAATAACAAATTTAATTCTGTGACCTTTAGATGCTAAGTCATTACTTTTCCTTTTTAAAGGACCAAATAATAGTTATTACCACCATAGGAGGACTAGAATAGCCAGGACTTTGGGACACAGGGAGCTCCATGTAAAGATTTTAAAAGTCATAAAGGGGTACAGAATAAACGGATGCTGTCTAGTAAAATCTCAGGTATGTTTTAGTCTCTTTGAGCTGAAATGTTTATTTGTATGTGGCAGGATTAAAACTTAAGTATTCCCTTTGTTCACTGTGTTTTCCGTCTTCTATTTTTCCTTGGGGAGCATTTTCCTCCCTACCCCCAGCCATGTAGACGCCAAGATTCAAGGAAACCCCAGAGGCTTCTTTTAGGACTGACTTTTTTTTTTCAGTTTAGAGAGACTACACAAGATTGGGCTTGAGGGAAGGGAACAGAAGTGACCGCTAGCAAACAGGAGTGGGAACTGGTCCATAGGACCAGCGCACAAGAGTGGAAGAGACAGGAGAAAGGTCACCAAGGCTGCCCCCCTGCCCTGACTCATCACTATAAGACCCTGGCCACTCAGCAACCTGGGTACCTGTAAGTCCCCTGGACAGAGGGCAGGAGACTGGGGCACCTGGGCAGGGATGAGGCCCAGACGGGAGAGCCTCGCCCCAGACCTGAGCCCAATAAGCTGGGTGATTTGCCTCTGTGCAAAGTCAGCAATGCAGCTACCTCTGCTACATGAGCTTTTCCTGTCACTTATGAGACTGAGAGTTTTCGACAGCAAGGTCTGAATCTCTGTTCAATTTACTGTGTGAAACATCCCTCTCTAGTCTCTCTGTAAACGTATTGAATGGCATTCATATTATGGTGGACCTATGCCGAATACAGGCTACATCGAATACACCTGGAACTTTTGGCTCACAATTTTTAAGTTACATGTGTATCTCAAAGGCAGTGCATTTCTTCCCAAAGGGGATTGTGCTAGTTTTTAAAAATTGTAATTATGTAATTTAATGAAATATCACTTAAATTGGTGAAATAGTGTTATGAAAAGAATTGTTGTTCGTGTCAAAACTAATTTGAGGAGTTTGAAAGATGGAGTTGTTTACAAATTGCTGTCAAATTAGATGTGAGCAAAGTAATACTAAAGGATTGGGTAAAACCATAAAACAATCGGAAGGATTCTATGACTGCATGAAGATAGCTTCCAAGTGTCTTTAGGTTCTCATTCCAATTTAAAGGAGCCCAAGCTGGGACTCACGATGGATACAATGTGGATGTGGTCCGTGCATCTCTAGTTTATCCCCATCCGAGGACCCAAATGCAGAAGGGACAGCTTTGGCCTCTCTTGCATTAGAAGATTGGTGAATAAATGTCCATTTGTATGTTATACTTAAGAGGAGGTTCTTAACGTAGGTTTTTTTGTGCTTTTCTGCTTTAATTGATGTTTATGTTTAATGGGTGAAATATTCATCTCAATTGTACTTGATCCGAAGAAGGCTTCTGTTGGGCTTCCTTTGCATTTTTCTGCGGAGTCTAGCTTGCACAGTACACGGACTCATGGTGAAGGTTCCTGATTAATATTTTTAGAGGGAATGACTAAAATCTTCAGGAAAAATTTCATCAAAGTCTGGTTAGTTAAAATCTCTGCAATAAATAGGGACAGTGACGGATGTTTGTGTTTCCATCTTTTCTGGGAAGGAAAGGAAAACACTACTTGAGTTGGTTTTGCAGTGTAGCTGGAGACGGTTAGCTGAGGCAGATGGTTGAGAGAAAGTTCCCTGGTTTATGATTCATATGCTAATCTGATTTGTGATTTGTGAGGTCCTTAGGAGCCACTGTGAACTTTTAGGAGGGGAAAATAAAGCGATCAGGGAATAACTGAATAAAAAAATGGAGATCAGTTGAAAGAGGAGAGGGAGGGAGGCTGGTGAAGAGCCTCCTGAATATATTCCTAAACTATTACTGTGAATCTGGAAATAAAATATGTTCCAAACAATAGTGAGAAATTAGGATGAATTCCTTCTCCAGGCGGCTACTGGAGAGAATCTTTCTCACATTTATCTTGGAACCTCAAGAACTTAGCCCAGAGTTGGCACATTGTAATCGATAAATAAATGCCGGTTGAATGGGTTAGTGACTGGTAAGGGCTGAAATATTGTGAGAGGTAAGTTAAAATTTCCTTACATGTCTGAACCTTAAGCTTAACACATGGGAAGGACGAGAGCACATAACAAAGGTGGTTGCATAGGGTGTTTCAATCCATTACGAGTGATTTCAGATAGGCCGTGGGGCTTCCAGATTTATTAGACTCTAGGACATATGGTGCTCAGATTCATGTCACCTGGAGCGCTGAAGGTTTCTGCACAGCTGAGGCTGGAGGTCACAAGCTCTCCCCAGACAAAAGATGGCCCAAGAAATATTGGACCAAGGTGGGACCGTGTTGTTACGCTCCTGGGCGTGGAAAAGGACAAACCAAATTTAATGCTCTTCTATGTAGATTTAAGTTTTATGTCTCATGCCAGAGAATTTTTGTGGAATAGAGTCCCTGGGCTTCATTCTAATTCATGTGGGTGACTAATTAGTGTTTATTGCTCACTTTTATTTTCTGGGAAGAGTTTTCTTCTGAAAATGCTAACATTTGGACTTTGATCTTTGGGGAATGGGTATAAAAATGTACTCTGGGGCTTCCCTGGTGGCACAGTGGTTGAGAGTCCGCCTGCCGATGCAGGGGACACGGGTTCGTGCCCCGGTCCGGGAAGATCCCACATGCGGAGCGGCTGGGCCCGTGAGCCATGGCCGCTGAGCCTGTACTCCGCAATGGGAGAGGCCACAACAGTGAGAGGCCTGCGCATCACACAAAAAAAACAAAAACAAAAAAACAGCACACACACACACACACACACAAAAAACGCACTCTGGACAATCAGAGACCTATAACGGTGTTAACACTGTTTCAGTAACTTAAGTGGCACACACCATTTAAAGGAGGGTTGTCTCTCTCATGTAGCACTCTGTAGTCTGTCTTGGTTTCCTCTTTGTTTCCAGATGCAGCTCCAAATTGAGTACCTGGAACACTGCCTGGTGTAAATTAGATGCTCAGTAAAACTTGTTGAGTGACTGAGTAAATGGTGCTTTCTCCTTCCCGGCAGCTGGCTAACCTAGCAACATTTGAGAGGCAGCTGGATAATTCTGGGCCACGTGAGAATTCAGATTCATATTAAAAGAGATTGAAGACTGGGCTCGGTGCAGAGAGGTCATTTCTCTAGAGAGCCCTTTTCCTTGATGGACTCCTGAAAATTACGCTGTGTAGGTTTCTACGTGATGGCATGAAATCCACTCACCTAGTCAGATGTTAGAAAAAGGAAGGAAAGCTAATTACATAGACAGGGAATTGAGGAGCCCTCTTAGCCAAATCCTGTCTGACCAAAAACTCAGCCCTTAATATAAAGCAGAGTTTTCTGGAAATATTTTCATTCAGCCATGGAATCTTGTCATAAACATCAGTGAAATGATTCTTTGGTTGAAATGCAAACAGCAAGCAAAGATGCCTGAAAACAACCACAGACAGAAATCTTTTGAATTAGAGCTTCTAAGTTTCAGACTTGAAACAATTTCTATGTTATGGTGTGAAATAGACTAGTAAATTCTCAGTTGTCCGTACATACTCCCAAACATGAAGGGCTGACCAGTGTATATCTGACAGTGCTTTACAGTGTAAAATTAATCGCAATTTATGGACTGTGTCCCAAAATGCAGATGTTCCATCTTTCTTTGACTTTTTAATACCATTGAACACAGCTATTTGTGGACAGTTCTTTCAATTTCTCTCGTATGGAGAAAATTCTTCATCTTCCATGCAAATTCTACCTAATCCTGCTTGAGGGTGTCCCCCTCATGTTACAAATCCTAATAGGGAGGGACAGGAACCCCAAGGTCAGCACACAATAGCGGGAAGAACGGAGAGATGTGTCTGAAATGGGACCCTGTAAGATATAGCTGTTGCCAAAGGATCTGTCATTTCAATCAAACAACCTGGGGCAATTTAGTCCTGAACCTCTAGCTCTGTTGCCATGGTTTCTAGACAGAGACGACAGGGCTGCATTCCAGTTATATCCTTCAGAATGACAGATAACTGAGAAAGAGAAAATGGGGTAATAAAATCTCAGGTCACCCCGAAGAGAAGCGATAGATACAAGTGACAGAGAAATGAGAGGTTCAAGTTTATATTTGTCTTAGAAAATACCTTTGTGATTTAGAATGCAAATGTCCATTCTGCAAACGCTCCAGACTTCCCACAGTACTTTTATCCACACCCAGTTTATTATTCTAAGCCAGGTATCTCCTGCTTACTACAGATTTTCTTTTTCTGTTTTTTCCTATTAAACAATTTTTAAGAAAAATTGAAGTATAGTTGATTTACGGTGTTTTAGGTGATTCAGTTTTATATATATATATGTATTTTCAGATTCTTTTCTAATATAGGTTATTACAAGAAGTTGAATATAGTTCCCTGTGCTATACAGTAGGTCCTTGTTGTTTATCTATCTTATATATAGTAGTGTGTGTATGTTAATCCCAAATTCCGAATTTATCCCCCCCCCCTTACCCGTTCAGTAGTTTGTTTTCTATGTCTGTGAGTCTATTTCTGTTTCATAAATAAGTTCATTTGTGTCATATTTGAGATTCCACATATAAGTGATATCCTATGGTGTTTGCGTTTCTCTTTCTGACTGACTTCACTTAATATGATGATCTCTAGGTCCATCCATGTTGCTGCAAATAGCATCATTTCATTCTTTTTTATGGCTGAGTAATATTCCATTATATATATATGTACACATCTTCTTTATCCATTCATCTACTGATAGACATTTAGGTTATCTCCGTGTCTTCGCTATTGTAAATAGTGCTGCTATGAATATAGGTGCCCATGTATCTTTTCAAATTATAGTTTTGTTTGGGTACATGCCCAGGAGGGGGATTGCTGGGTCATATGATAGCTCTATTTTTAGGAAACCTCCATACTGTTCTCCATAGTGGCTGCATCAATTTACATTCCCACCAACAGTGTAAGAGGGTTCCCTTCTCTCCACACCCTTTCCAGCATTTATTATTTGTAGAATGCAGATATTCTTAATAGTATTTTAAAGTTAAAGAATTTGTGAATTAAGAGAATCTAACAAAAAAATATCTTGAACCATGAGAAGTAAAAAGCATTCTTTAATTTCTGATGATATTGCAAATAGAGCAATGCCTATTTTCCTTTATTGCTGGAGTCAAATGCAATATTCTGTTTTTCCAGTGGAAGGTATTACTGTAAACTTGCACCCAACTTTGGGCCATATCTGATAATCAGTAGTATTTTGCCAGGGTCAGTGCAAAGTTTGCTGCTATGCTCTTAGGGTATAATGAGGATACTCACCTCTGTTCAGTGAGAGGAACCATTAGGTAGAGATCAAAAGGTTAACCGTGAACCCTGAAATGGTGTTGGTAGGTATGCCTTGAGTGAACAGACAATTTTAAATTTCTATATTCTCTGCAATTAAGTAGGGGTGGAGCATTTTAATCCCTAAGTGACACTGGGTAGTTTATTTAATCTTTAAAACTTAAAAAATTTAATCTAAAATTTTTAAAACTTTAAGTCTCAGTTTCTTCATCTATAAAATGGAATAATACCCACTTCTCTGAGTTGTGATTTTAAATTATATAAAGCATATAAAGCACTTGGCCTAGCATCTGTACATCACATACCATTAAATAAATGGAGTAAATGTATGTATACAAAGTTTAAGAAAAAAGTAACGTAGATGTGAATTTAGGTGTGTTTCAGTGATGGTAAAAAAGAAAAGCACTAATTTAATAAATAGTATTTCAAGGCTTATTGCCAGCAGTGAGATGGAAAATTCTAGATGTCCTGAAGCCTGCAATCGTGTCTCCTGAGTTTCTCTTTGGAATATTTATTTTATGACACTTTGGGGACAACATACCGTTTCTGCTAACACATAGAGTGTAGTTGTTACAGTTAAATAAAAACCAGTTTTGTCAATTTCTTTTATGCATAAATTCAAAAAGTTTAGCTGGATTATTAAGTTTGACTTTTACTATATTCAGGATGCACTTTATTTTCTTACCAAGAATTGGTTTGATTTTGTAATAGAGGTAATTAGGAAAGCTGATTTATTTAGTGAGATTTCTGTATGATAAATCTTGCAAGAATCACTATGTCTTCGATATGAATAATGACAATGATAAAGGAAAAAAAATCCTTTTGCACAGTTTATTTTGCTTTGGTTATCTGGTCTTCACGTACTGTGGCAAATTTTTTTTCATTTACGAACCTTGAAATCTGATATTCTATCATATACTTGCATATATCCTATAGGTATATATATAATATATGAATGTATATATATGTAATAATATATAATTTTTGTGAGTACTTATGGTCAAAACAAGCGGAAACCTGGGCAACTTCAGATAAAAATAAAAAACTCACTTGTTTTGGAATTATATAAAGAATAGCTTTAATTTGTCATTCATATTGTATTTATTTAATTTTTGTTTTATACTGGAGCATAGTTGATTAACAATGTTGTGTTAGTTTCAGGTGTACAGTAAAGTGATTCAGTTATACATATACAGGTATCTATTCTTTTTCAAATTCTTTTCCCATTTAGATTATTACAGAATTTAAAAGTACTCTTCTGTTATTGAAATTGTGGAATAGTGGTTACAAGCAAAAGGTGGAGTATTATTTCGAGAACAAACACAACGGGCAAACGCTCCAGTAATTCCATTTCTTTCACCTTCATGCCTCTGTCTGTCTGTTCTAGGTGCCTGAGAAGGGATGCAGTACCAGCGGGGCGGCAGAAGTGCTGGCACACCACGGTTCCCCCCTGCAAGTGGGATTTTGAATTCTTTCTCATCTGTGTTTCTTTTATGGCATGACTACGTCTCACAGAAACATCAGAAGGAAGTAGCTTCTCTCATCCAAAAGCTGAGGTGGGAAAATGACATGTCTATTTTCATTGTGAATTTGCAACATAGGAGGTCACAAAACGAAATGACGCCATTCTATTAGAATGGTCAAAATGATGCCAACCTAGTGTGAGAAGGGTGCTGACGGCTTACCTTGAAAGAGATTTCATATTGCTCTCCTCCCCAGATTTCCAAACCTGGGTCGTAGCCCCCCAACTCCCAAAACCATTTGCGATCCACAGCAAAGAGACCTCCAGCCATAACGGGAGACCTGTGAAAGGAATAAAATAATCTTTAAAGGGCTATGAACATCAAGGACCATGGCATTTTGCTTGTGGGGAAAAAAAGAAAAGCAAACTTTAAGTCTCAGTGTTCACTGCAGGGGGCTTTTCGGTTCGGGTTTTCTGTGAGTGGACATGAGTTCACACTAGGTCTCTGATCGCTCCTGGAACCCCCTTGAGCTTTGAACTTCACAGTTCAGGCTCTAAAGCCACTAGTGCCCCGTGGAGCCACGCAATGGCTCCATGTTTGTCATCAGAGAGAAGTACATGACGACTAGTGTCTGATATATTGGGAAAATCCATCAGTTCTATGGCTTTTCCTCAAAGAGATCTTATGCTATCAGACAGATGAAAGTATAGAAAACACGGTTGTAGACCATATCTTTGATTTAATCTCTCAGTATGTATTCGGCAAACACCTACTATTTCCAGGTCATGTCCATTTTACAGACTACGAGATTGTCCGTTAGAATAAAATAACCAACCAGCTATTAACGTGCCAAAGTTGGAATTTAAACTAGGTCTTTTCGCTTTAATTATGTACTTTTTAAAGTCTACCTTCTAGTAAATATTCTTTTTGATCAAATACTAATTTTTAGACTTTCTGCTGTCGCTAGGATATATTGCAGTTATGTTGCTATGTAATGCTATAATTTATAATCATTGGACCCTGCCTTAAAATTTTTTTGCAGTTCAAAGGCAGCTTTTGTGTTATTATTATTATTATTATTACTTTGGCTGCACGGCATGCAGGGATCTTACTTCTCTGAACCTGTTCCCCCTGCGGTGGAAGGGCAGAGTCTTAACCACTGGACCACCAGGGAAGTCCACTCTTATGATTTTGAATGTTCACTATGTGTTGGGCTCTCGGCTGAGAGCCTTGTCCAGTTGCCTTGATTAATCCTCACAGCAGCCCTGGGTATATCCTCCCTGTATGCTATTGGGAGAAACAGGCAGAAAAAGGTAGGGCCCAGCGCCCAAGGGTGGCACCAGGATGCGGTGGTGCTGCGGCTGGACCAGGTCCCCTGATTTCAAAGCATTTGAATTCTTTACTGCAACACCGTTTCTGTTTCAATGTTTAGGAGGTGAAGAGAGACAACTACAGAAATATGGACATAAAACAATTAGAGAACACCTGATGCAGACCAAGCAAATCTGTAAAAACACACTCGGTCAATAGAGTTTTTGTGAGAGTTTTTTTGATTCCACAGGGCTTGGGCATAAGCAATCAGAAATAGGCAATCCTATTCGATCTGAACCACAAATAGAAAGGTCTTAAGTCCTACCAATATATTCTCATTTGATTGTGTAAAGCATGAGACCAGAGTGCCACCGAATTTACACTGTGCAGAATGAATCTCCCAACTAGAATTATCGTAGATATAGAACTAGTATAAATATCCGGCAAGAGAAAGTCCTGGATTGATTTTTTTAATTGTAAATAATTTGTTGGGAACACAATATCTTGTTTTCTTAATGAGTTTATAAAAAACTAACCATGGAGTATATTTTTAGTTAATTTGAGGCATAATAAAACAAATTCAAACAGGCCTCTTTACCTTCATTGATGTTTTTGCCAAGCTCCAGATAAATGAGTGCTTCCTGTTTTGACTAGTGTGAATGGCTGGTAAGAAACAAACCTTTCATTTGTTCGTGTATTTACTTATATTTGTCCATTAATCTTTTGAACACCGTAATTGAGGTATAGTTGACATACAATGAATTGCAAATATTTTAAGTGGACAATCTGATAGATTTTGACTTATGAATATCCCTGTGCAGCAATCACCACATTCAAGAGAAAGGAACACATCTATCACCCCGACAAAGTTTCCTCATTGTAATCTCTCCCTCCTGACCCTCTCCTCATTCCCTTCCGCTTGGACATCATTGATCTCTGTCACTACAGATTAGTTTGCATTGTCTAGAATTTTCTATAAATGGAATCATACAGTATGTGTTCTTCTTTGGGAGGGTCTGGCTTCTTTCATTCAGCATCATTATTCCGAGACTCACCCTTGTTGCAGCATGTGTTAACAGTTTCTTCCTTTTTTATTGCTGAGTAGTATTCCATTTGCATGACTATACAACAGTTTGATTATCCATTCACCCGCTGATGAACATTTGGTTTGTTTCCAGTTTGGGGTTATTACAAATAAAGCTGCTATGAGTTTTGTGTACTAATCTCTGTGTGGACATATGCTTTCATTTCTCTTGAGGAAATGCCTAGGAGTGGAATGACTAAATCATATGGTAGGTGTGGGCTTAAACTTTTAATAAACTGCAAAACTCTTTGCCAGAAAGGTTGTAACTTTATATTCCCGCCAGCAGTGTTTGAATTCCAACTGCTACCTGTCCTCAAATACTCGATATGGGCAGTCTTTTGAAGTTTAGTCACTATAACAGCGGCATAGCGGTATTTATTGTGATTTTATTTTGCATTTCCATAACTATTAATGATGTTGAGCATATTTATGTTATTCCTCTCTTTTTTCCTAGTCAGTCTGGCTAGAGGTTTATCAATATTATTGATCTGCTTGAGGAATTAGCTTTTGGTTATATTGATTTTCTCTATTGTTTTTCAGTTTTATATTTCACTGATTTCTCCTTGGTCTTCATTAGTTTAATTATTCTACTTGCTTTGTGTTTCATTTTCTCTTCTTTTTCTGGTTACTTAGGGTGGAAGCTGATATTACTGATTTGAGACTTTTTTTTTCTAATATAGCTAGTTAGTGGTATAAATCTCCCTTAAGCACTGCTTTAGCAGAATCCTGTGAAAAATATGTGGTGTCCTCGTCTTCATTATGTTCACAGTACTCCCAGGTTTCCCTTTTGTTTTCTTTTCGTGACCTATGGGTTATATAAAAATGTGTAATTTAATTTCCAGCTATTTGGGAATTTTTGGAGATCTTTCTGTTATCGATTTTCATGTAATTCCACTGTGGTCAGAGAATACACTTTGTATGACTTAAATTCTTTTAAATTTATTGGGATTTTTTTTTTTTTTTTTTTTTTTGCGGTACGCGGGCCCCTCACTGTTGTGGCCTCTCCCGTTGCAGAGCACAGGCTCAGCGGCCATGGCTCGTGGGCCCAGCCGCTCCGTGGCATGTGGGGCACGAACCCGTGTCCCCTGCATCGGCAGGTGGACTCTCAACCACTGCGCCACCAGGGAAGCCCCAATTGGGATTTTTTAATGGCTCAGAATGTGGTCTATCAGAATGTATTCTGTTGCCATTGAGTAGAGCGGTCCATATATTGATTAGGTCAAGTTGGTTGATAGTGTTGTTCTATTCTTCTATATTCTTATTGATTTTTCTGTCTCCTCATTGTATCAATTACTGAGAGGGATATTGAACTCTATAATTCTGGATTTGTTTATTTCTTTTTGCTGTTCTATCAGTTTTTTGCTTCATGCATTTTGTAGCTCTGTTAATAAATGCATAAATGTTTACGAATTTTATGTGCTCTTGATGAATTGACCTCATTCTCATTACAAAATGACTTTTATCATCTCTGGTAATAGTCTTTGCTCAGACATTGATTTTGCTTGGCTATTAATATAGCCGTTTCAGCTTTCTTTAGATTTGTACTATCTAAACACTACTATTTATACATTTTATATCTTTTTACTTTACTTTTTAAACTATTTGTGTCTATATTTAAAGTGGTTTTCTTGTGGGCTGCTTGTAGTTGCATCTTGCTGTTAAAAATCTCTGCCTTTCATTGGGTTGTTGAGATCACTGTTCTTTTTTTTTTTAAAATAGATGTATTGGAGTGTAATTGCTTCACAGTACTGTGTTAGTTTCTGTTGTGCAACAAAGTGAATCAGCCATATGCATACATATGTCCCCATATCCCCTCCCTCTTGAGCCTCCCTCCCACCCTCCCTATCCCACCCCTCTAGGTGGTCACAAAGCACCGAGCTGATCTCCCTGTGCTATGCGGCTGCTTCCCACTAGCTATCTATTTTACGTTTGGTGGTGTATATATGTCGATGCTACTCTCACTTTGCCCCAGCTTCCCCCTCCCACCTCGTGTTGTTGAGATCACTTCCTTTTAATACTATTATTTGTGTAATCAGGTTCACATCTATAATCTGCTTTCTATTTGTCCCATCTATTGTTTCCTTTTCCTATCTTTTTGATTAATTGAATATTTTTCATGATTTCATTTAGTATCTTTTTTGACTTAATGAAAACTCCTTGTTTTCCCTTTTTAGTGGTTGCTGTAGTGGTTTCTATCATACATCTTTATTTTTTATCAGTTTACCTTCAAGTGATATTTTATAAGAACCTTTTGATAAAATCCTTTTGTTTCTATTTCCCCTATGTTTGTACCTTGTGGGCCATACATTTTACTTTTACATATGTTATGAATCTCAGATCATATCATAATTATTTTTGTTTAAGCACTCAATTATCTTTTAAAAAATTTAAATAATAAAATTATATATATATATATATATGAAATTATATTGTTATGAACACCATTTCTGTTTTCTTCATTCTTTTGTGTAGATTCAGATTTCTATCCTTCTGCCTAAAGTACTTAGTTCAGTATTTCTTGTAGTGGGAGTGTGTTGGTGATGAAGTCTTTCATTCTTTGCATGTCTACATTTTAAGAAAGATATTCTTGTTGGCTATAGAATACCAAGTTAACAGCTTTTTTCTTTTAATCCTCTAAAGATATTACTCACTGTCTTCTCACTGGTATTGTTTCTCATGAGAAGTGTGTTATCTTTATCTCTGTTTTTCTGTATACAATAAGTCTTTTTTCCCTCTGGCTGCTTTTAAGATCTCTATGTCATTGAATTTGAGCTATTATGATGTGACACATGATATATAGTTTTCTTGGTACAGTTTCTTGTGCTTAATAAGACTTGAGTGTCTTGGATCGGTAGGCATAGTTTTCATGAAATTTGGACAATTTTGGACCATTATTTCTTCCAATATTCTTTCTGTTCTTACCTTTTCTTTTATATCCTCCAGAGTGTCCATTTATACACTTTCTTCATTTTTAAAAACTCTCTTTTTTGTTTCATTTTGGATAGTTTCTGTTGTTATATCTTCAAGTTCACTAATCTTTTTTTTTTTATTTTGTAAAGTCTGGTCTGTTGATAATCCCATCAACATCAAAGCATTTTTAATCTCACACATTTTTTTTCCACCTTTAGGATTTTAATTTTGGTCTTTTTATATCTCACATGTCTCTACTTAACTTTTTGAATTTATAGAATACTGTTATAATGACCATCTAATTGTCCTTGTCTCTTAATTCTTAGTTCACAACTTCAGTTCATTGAATTACCCATTCATTATGGGCCATGTATTTGTGCTTCTTTGCCTGCCTGATATATTTTTCATTGAGATATGGAACTTTTGGGGAGCTGGATATTCTGAACATTTTTGAGCTTTGTTCTAGGATGCAATTACATTACTTGGAGGTAGTTTGACCCTTTTGGGTTTTGTTCTTAAGATTTATTAGGCAGTCTGGAGTAATGCATAATCTACAAATTATTCACACCCTTAAGGCAAGACCCATCTGTGTGCTCTACTCAACCTCCTGCCAGTCATCAGGTCGTTCAGTCTGGCTGGTGGGAACAGACACTCTTCCCAGCCTTGGGTGTGTTCTGGGCACTGTTACTTCTAATTCTTTCTAGTGGTGCCTTTCCTAGTCTTGGGTAGTTTCTTTGCACACACGCTCTCATCAGTCCTCTGCTGAGTACTCAGGGGGTACCCACTGCAGATCTTGGGGCTCCCTCCCATGTGGCTCTCTTCTGTGGTGTTCTGCCCTTGAAATTCTAGCTGCCCTGTTCTCCCCAGACTCAGCTCCACATCAGCTCAGGCTGGTCCCACCTGGGCTCCCCTTCCTTCTCCAACCTGGAGACTCTCTCAAGTCAGTAAGCTGGGGCGATTCTAGGCCTCACCTTAGTGTTTCCCATCTCTCAGGGATCAATGTCCTTCATTGTCAAGTGTCTTGAAAACCACTGTTTCATGTATTTTATTTGTTTTTTCGGGTGGGAGGGTAAATCTGGCCCATATTACTCCATCTTGTCCAGATGTGGAAGTCTGCAGACCCACCCATTAATCTTTATTTTAGAACATTTTAAAAAGTTTAATTATTTTGAATAGATAATATATTCATATATTTATAAAAAATCTTGCTCCTACTTCTATCCCCTCCCACTATTTTTCTCATCACAACCAACCATGATTTTTTCTTAGGCATCCTTCCAGAGATATTTCATGCTCATATAAGCAAATACAAATATATCTTATTTTTCTTCCTTTTCTATGAAAATGATTGTATGCTACATATAGTGTCCTTTACCGAGTTTTTTTTAAAACTCCTTAAAATATTTTAATGATCATGCCATATTGAAAAGAGCTTCCTTGTTCTGTTTTTTAACATTTGCTCATTATCCCATTATGCATATAGATGTATATTTATTTTGGTGAACATTTAGATTATTTTCAATATTTTAACTTCTACAGTAAATAATGTTGTACATCATTTCCACGTGTGTGAGTAAATCTTTAGGAGGAATTCCTAGAATTTAATATCCTGGTTTTTTATAAAGAGCAAAACTATAAAAATCGATTTACCTTTCCACTTCTGGAAGTTAAAAGTTCATCATAAAGTGCGTCCTAACCTGACACTTTAGTTCAAGTTTTGTACCAGTCCAAACACAATGATTTAGGGTCTGATAAAATAAGAGGAGCATCAGATAAAAGTAGCAATCCTGCCAAGAAATTACAGATCTACCATGAAATATTAGTATCCTTCAGTCTACAGGTCAAAATCGCCAAGGACATGTCATTATCATGACAATATTTGGAGAGGAGTTGTTGAAAACTTCCACAAGGTAATGACTTTTTCAAAAAGGAAAGAAAGAAAAGTAAAGGATGGATTTGAGGCTAAGGAGGAAGGTACACAAAGGCCCTGTGTTGGGAAGGAGAATAGTAACAAGACAAGGAAGAAGGCCAGTGCTGCTGAGGCCGGAGCATTAGGGGGTTGATGTTTGGCAGCCGCCCCTGGGCTGTGCAGGACGAGTGCTAAGAATCCCAGCTGGTCCACGAAATAGGCAATGTCAGTGCAACACCAGTTATCCATAAATTAATCGGTATTTGTTCTTTCCCTTGGATTGCCACCACTCTTCTCATTTCAAGCAAAGAGCAAACCAGGGCTGTCACCCTCACTCCTTTTTGTGGCTTCGCAAGAAGCAGCTACTCAAAAACTCATAGAAGCTGCCCCTTCTAATTCCCACCTTTCCCAGCCTGAGATCATGCATGATGCCAGGAGAGGGGACAGAGAGGGCGAGAAGGTAGACTCCCCCAAAGAGCTGCCAGGTCCTGCGGTGAGGGAGCCCCCCACCCTGCACTGTGCAGGTGCCCCTGGATAATGGCAAGGCCTCCCGTGTGTCACACGCAGGGAGGATAACGCCCCCTACCCACCACGACTCTTGGCCTTGACAAAGTTTATCCCGCTTCGAATTGGCAGAACTGCTGGATTCGAAACCAAGTGGCTTGGGCTATAGGGGTCTGGGTGGCAACCCCTGTGAACCGGCGGCTGTGATCGGGGCAAGTCTGATCGATTGGCCTCGTTGGATTCTGGTAACTGCCACCCCTCGTAAGGGTGACTGAACTTCCTGCTACTTTTGTGCAGGGAATTAGAGTTGGATTTAAGTAGTTCTGAAGAAAAGTTAATACTGTGCTATGTCATGCACATCTGGGTTTGTGGATTGAAATCCACACCCCATCACACAGATATGAGTTAACTCTTGTGCAATGTTGCAGTGACATCAAGAGAAAGGTGGCTTTGTTCTTCATAGATTAAAAGATGTTTATGTGTCACATTATTTTCTCCTCAGAGGAAATGAAGAAGGGCCGTTGATAACTTTCAGCATGTTCTTCTATTCTCTATTTCCATTCTACGTATAATACTAATTGCCTGAAACCCTCCCCACTGGCCCCATTTCCCGCCATCTCTAATTTATTTATCTTCACATTCCTTGATTTCTTCCAAAATACTCTTACTGGTTTTGTTCCCCTGGGAATGTTAACACACTGTAGGAAATGTTTTACTGGGCTCTATGTCTGTGTAACTTTTAACATATTAATGAACTTCATGAGTATTGCTCATGTAATGTCACAAATCAGGTTTTGGGGTTTGCTATTAAAAAAACACCTGTCATCTTTGGGATGCCTTTTAAAATTAATATAACCACAAAGCAATATATTTCTATTGATGATTCTTTATTCTTCGGGCCATCAAAATGTGTCTGTTCTGAATACTTAATGGAAATCAATTTTCTATTTTACATTAAGGCTATTATTGAACGAGGTAACAAATATGCTTTCCTTTTTACTAGTGGTAGACTAGTTTGCTACATTAATTTTTATATTCCAAATTTTATTGACTTTAAGTTCAAGAGGCAGTAATGTAGAAGTGTCCTAGAACCATTCTTATTTGGTACCAGTGAAACACTCCTCATGTTCTCATTTTCAGGTGTGTACTTGGTTGTCTTTGCTAAACAAGGATATAGTTCTTAATGCTGGTAGCCTCACGCTGTGATTCCCACAGCGTTCTAAGGAGTTGCTCGTTTTCCTAATATTCTCCATTTCACATGTGGACTCTTTCCGCATATGTGAAAAAATGGCGTTTTAATAAAACATCTTTCTCCAGAATATTTTTGTCTACTTTCTCTCATCTCCAGAAAGTGTTTATTTCAAAATTTAATACATCTCGTGTGTTCTTTAGGGGTCAGAAGAGTTTAAAAAAATCCTATTGAAAGATAAATATACATTTAAATTTATTTTTTAAATTGACAATTAAAACCTAGGTCCAAAAACCCAAAGGAAAACTTCCATTTGGCCTCTTAGAGATCCGGTTCTCAATTTCCTTTCATTTTAGTGGCGTCAGTGAGAATTCTGGACATGTGGGTTCAAATGTGAATTTGATCAGAAATGAAATGGCACGATTTCCCTCAGGACTCCATCAAGAAAAGTCAATCAACATAGAGATGAACCACATAATTCTCAATTATGTAACTAGAAATTTTTAGTTGGCCTGTGACCCGGAACAATTACAGCTAAAATATAATTATCTTCAACTAGGATTCGATTGAAAAGGATACTGCAGATTAAAACAACATATCTTTTCCAACAAGTTTGTTCTTTTAAGCATTAGATCATTACTTACATTAGAACTTGGGAAAGGGTGGCTAAATAACTCCTGATAAATTCATTGGTATCATTTATCTTTAAAAAGGTATTTTGGGCTATAATTATCTTACTGTTTATTGTGTAATAGGGATTATATGGCTGAGGGAGGAATGTGACCGTGTGTTATGCAAGGAGGTGGTGACTCCAGGGGCAAAGAGCGAAGTGGGTCCTGAGCTGGGAGAAAGAAGCCTCTTTGGAGGCCAGGATGTTGCCATGGAGGGAAAGTTTGATTCCAATCACAGGAAGCTACGAGCATCTACCTGGGGACTATGGTTATATAAAGGGAGAGGTGGCCCTGCTAACATGTAAGCTGAAAGGATTGTATAAGTAATGAGGTGCCACTTAGTGCCTGTATCCTGAGCCAGCCAAGCTGAGTCACCTGAGGCTCTTCCCCTCTGCCGTCCGCTGTCTGAGGAGGCCCTACGGACACCGGACTGGCCTCTGTGTCTCAACATCACTGCCCTTCTTCCTTCTTCCACAGGCTGTACAGACTGCAGGGCTTGACACTTTAAAAAAAATAGCAGCAGCATAAGTTTGTTCTCTACATCGGTGACTCTATTTCTGTTTTTTAAATAAGTTCATTTGTATCATTTTTCAGATTCCACATATAAGTAATATCATATGATATTTGTCTTTCTCTGTCTGACTTACTTCACTCAGTATGACAACCTCTAGGTCCATCCATGTTGCTGCAAATGGCATTAGTTCATTCTTTTTTTTACAGCTGAGTAGTATTCCATTGTATATATACCACATCTTCTTTATCCTTTCCTCTGTTGATGGACACTTAGGTTGCTTCCATGTCCTGGCTATTGTAAATAGTGCTGCAGTGAACATTGTGGTACGCGACTCTTTTTGAATTATGGTTTTCTCAGGGTACATGCCCAGTAGTGGGATTGCTGGGTCCTATGGTAGTTCTATCTTTGGTTTTTTAAGGAACCTCCATACTGTTCTCCGTAGTGGCTGCACCAGTTTACATTCCCACCAACAGTGCAGGAGGATTCCCTTTTCTCCACACCGTCTCCAGCATCTGTTTATAGACTTTTTGATGATGGCCATTCTGACTGGTGTGAGGTGTTACCTCATTGTAGTTTTGATTTGCATTTCTCTAATGATTAGTGATGTTGAGCAGCTTTTCATCTTTTTTCATCATACAGATGCTTCTTGGCCATCTGTATGTCTTGTTTGGAGAAATGTCTATTTAGATATTCCACCCATTTTTTCATTGGGTTGTTTGTTTGATACGGAGCTGCATGAGCCATTTGTATATTTTGGAGATTAATCACTTGTTGGTTGCTTCATTTGCAAATATTTTCTCCCATTCTGAAGGTTGTCTTTTATTGTTTGTTTATGGTTTCCTTTGCTGTGCAAAAGCTTTTAAGTTTAATTAGGTCCCGTTCGGTTATTTTTGTTTTTATTTTCATTACTCTAGGAGGTGGATTGAAAAAGATCTTGCTGTGATTTATGTCAAAGAGTGTTCTGCCTATGTTTTCCTCTATTCATAGTAGCAAGGGGGAAAGGGGGGGAGGGATAAATTGGGAGATTGGGATTGACATCTACACACTACTATATATAAAACAGATAACTAATAAGGACCTCCTGTATAGCACAGGGAACTCTACGCAATACTCTGTAATGACCTATGTGGGAAAAGAATCTAAAAAGAAGTGGATATATGTGTACGTATAACAGATTCACTTTGCTGTACAGCAGAAACTAACAACATTGTAAATCAACTAGACTCCAATAAAAATTAATTTAAAAACATAGCGGCGGCAGCAGCAAAAGCAGCAGCAGAGATTTTCTGCTTTTCTTTCTGAGAGACAACTGTTCTTGGACTGTATCCTAGGAGTGAGGGTTTCTTTGACTCACCAAGTAGAAGGTGGACCCTAAAAGTCACGCAGTGAGCAACGTGTGAACCTCAGATGTGTTAGGTCTGGTCAAGCCCGGTCCACTGGGACTGGCAGTCTCTCCTGCTGCTTCAAGAAGCCTGGGCTAGCCTGCTGCAGGTACTTGGCCTAGCTGACACTGGGCACCGACTAAAAGATTTGTGAGACTGTCCTAGGCCATCAGGATCCAAGTGAGCCACCGGAGGGCTGCTGCCACATGAGGGGCCCCAGGCACAGGGCGCCAACTGCTCTGCTCTGCTAGGGATGGAGGGGTTTCCCAGGATGCTGGCTTGGATGCTGACATTGGGATGAGTTGTTCATCCCGTGTTGTTCATCCTGTGAGGTGAGAGCAGTGGAAGAGCCATTCGGTACAGCTGAGTCTAAATTTCTGAGCCTCAGAGCTGTGGGCCAACGAAAGGTTTGCTGTTGGAAAACCCCAAAATTCTGGGATGATTTGTTAGGCCTCCACTGACTGCTGATTACGGGTCTCATTTCGAATTCCAAGCATTTGAAGAGGACGTATTAGCAATTCCATTATGCTACTGATAAATGACAATAATCCTTGAGAGGGACAGGATTTTAGTTAGTTTTTAAACTTCTAAGGTCTAACCTAAGCTTATTTTTTAAAGTTATCTCTGCTAACGCCTTAGGGTCTATTGCAATGCATAACTGGATTTGAGAGCTGCTCACAATGAAATTAAAAGCCTTTTAAAAATTTTTTAAAAGCTTTCTATTTTTCTAGATTTGCAAATGCGAACGTTCATGTTTAGAAAAGGGTTAGTAGAAAAGGAGTAAGGGCCAAACCGTTATGCAAAAGCAGGTGGCAAAATTATGATTTCAGCTCTTTGAATAAAATGAGGAGGAAAATGAAGGTGTAAATCATAGTACAAATTTTGTATTATTTTGTGCCATGATTTATAACTTCGTTTTTATCACAAACACATATTATACTATGTAATACTTTACGGTTTTATAAAATTGAATATGTTCTTTGCTGCTTGTGTCACGTTTAGAACAGTAGACTCTCCTGTGAAAGGGTGTAAAGAGGTGGTGGGAGGAGAAATCTTGCGTTTGTCAGTGCAGATTCCATAGGGCGTTGAACCAGACTATGGTTAAGGAAACAGTATGGTGGTCGGGCCTGGATATCCCAGTTAGGTTTGTGGTTCTGAAGTTGCTCGCCATACTGGTGCCTCCGTAGCTTCAGTGGTTGGCTCTGGTCTCACGTGAGATGAAACTGAAGACTCTGGACGTCCGAAGGCTATACCAACAGCCGTCTCACCGGATAGTGGAGGAGGATGGATAGAACGTGCTAAATGTTCTCTCAGGCTTACTTTCCTTTGACTTGGCCACGATGCTGTGTCCCTCAGCTACTCTTCTGTGATCCAGAATGATGTGTGTGTGTGTGTGTGTGTGTGTGTGTGTGTGTGATCGTGTGGTGTGTGTGTGGCTATACACATGCAACTGGAGGAGGTACCGGGAATACCGCCAGAGTGACTGGTTCCAGAACACTTCCCCCCTCCTGGAAGGAGAGGATGGATGCACTCAGGTGTGTGGACAGAGCTGCTGTTTCCTGGCAGTGCTGCCATTTAAACAGGTGCCGCTAAACAGACACTGGGGCCACGCACCCCACCCTCAACATGCAGAATCCACCTGGTCTCCCCCGTGGCCTCTCCACCTGAAGTGGACAGGTGAGCCTGCTGCCTTGAGTTCCCTCCTGTCCATGCCCTCCTTTGAGCAACGCGAGGAACTGGAGCCTTGGCTCAAAACAGAATTTTGGATTTTTCCTTGTGTTCCAAAATTAGGCCCCCAGTATAATTATCCTGCGGCTCTTACTGGATTTGTTCGTTTCTAATTTCTAATCGGCCACAGGTTTTAGCCACGGCTCCCGTTACGTATCGGGACAGTGACCGTGGCAGTCGAGTCAATTATCAATCCTCTCCTCATACGATCTGATCAATGCCAACTGTCCCCACCGGAAGGGACAGAAGAGGCCACACGAACATGGACAATCGGGTTAGAGCCTCTGCGTCCATCTGCCTGACCAGGGCTTCAGTCTCTGCCCGCTGGATTTTGCCGGTCCTCCGGGGGTCCCTCAGGATGTCAACTGTGTGCTTACGAGCAGCTCGGCTTGTGCTTTGCTACTCCAGCCCAGTAAGTCACTTTGCCACTGTGCCCATGGCAGACTCCTGGGAGGAAGCCGCCCCCTGGCAGTGGTCCCGATCTGCCAGTTCCCCGGACGAGCCAGCCCGGGATGCTGTCCTGTCCACGTGGCTGACCCTGCACTGGAGCCGCAGGGCTCACACTCAGAGTTTCACAAAGGCTTTCTCTGACTCAACGCTTTCTGCTTCTGAATCTGCTCTCCATGGGGGCCACCAACCAGTCTTCAGGCCAGA
Source organism: Monodon monoceros (assembly GCF_005190385.1). Lineage (NCBI taxonomy): Eukaryota > Metazoa > Chordata > Mammalia > Artiodactyla > Monodontidae > Monodon > Monodon monoceros. The sequence goes on along the minus strand of NW_021703782.1, from coordinate 5,368,581 downwards.
CAGGGGGCAGACGCCCACCCATCACCTCGAGGTTTTCTTTATCGCCTTTTGCTCCTCTCTCTGTTTCCCATGCTCTTCTGCGACTGTCTGAATGCGTGAGTCCCCCACGATTCATAAGTTGAAGTCTAACCGCCATGGTGATGGTGTGAGGAGGTGGGGCCTATGCGAGGTGACGAGGTCAGGTAAGGACAGTGAGAAGTTGGCCGTCTGCAACCCGGAACAGGGTCCTCGCCAGAACCCGACCATGCTGGCACCACGGTCTCGGACTTCCAGCCTCCAGAACTGTGAGAAATACATTCCTGTTGTTTACAAGCCACCCCGTCTGTGGATTTTGTTACAGCAGCCTGAATGGATTAAGACACCTTCCCTCCTTCTTTAGCTTAAAAATAATCTGCCAACCCCACTCCTGCTGCATCGCCAGCCCACTAGTACAACCAATCTCTGAATCCCAGTTTGGGCTTGGAAGAGGCACTTTGCTTCTATTACATAAAACACAGTCCGGACTTTGTAAGACTATTGTATGGAGACTCCAAAGCCCTCCTGTTTCCCACCTTGTTCATCTTCCAACATGACCTTCAGCCCTTCCTAAAATCCCTATTTTGACATGGATGCACCTCAGATCCTTACACAATGTGGATGAGGGCATGTCCCTTAAGTTCCTTGTCTCCCCTGTATTCTGGTCTATTGGGGTCCATACTCCCTCACACTCTACCATCCACCCCTGGAACGTTCCCCCCTCATTGCCACTTCCCTCCCTTGCCAGGCTCTTATCCCTCCTGTCAGTACCGACATGGCAAGGAACACAGTTAATGTGCAATGGCAGAGCAAATCACTTCTCTCATCAGTTAACGGAGACTGTTCAGAGCTAAAAATCCCAACCGCAGAGTGGGGAGCCTTTCTTCTTGGATACAAATAGAACTTTTCATTCAAGGGATAAATGCTAGTTATTAAAATCCAAGCGTGGATGAACCTGCAGGAAAGCTTGTTTTATGCTTCATTTATTTAATAAACACTTGACAGTTTCTTCTTACGGAAACATTACCCCTTCATCTTAGTAAGGAATGCAAGATATGCTTTTTCCGTTCGGCGCTGATTGCAGCTCAAAGGCAATTTTGGTTTCATTTCCTAGCATTTTATATCAAGTTAGAATGGACTGTAAGTGGCATGGATTTTTAATACCTCTTATCAAATCTTTACTGTTTAATAAATTGACACTGTACATCTACCCCCTGCTTAATTCCTTAAAAACAGAACAGAGCAAAAGAAAACTAGGACTGAGGAAAAGCAGTAATAAGCAAAAAGGCTGTAACTATAATTTATTAAAAATCGGCATAAAAGCATCACCTTCTTTTCCCCTCTGGGCCAGCTCATCCACAAAGAAATTTCATCTAACTACACATGGCAGGAGAGAAGAACACCCTTGCTGCTCTGCATCTGTGTCCACCTGTTTCTCATTCTAGGGCAGTTTTCAAACATATTCACAAAGCCTTAGCCCCTCTTCCCATTGAGAAGTGGTTCTACATCCTTGTCCTTGAACCTGGATGGGGTTATGACAGCTCTGATCCATGGAGTCTGGCAGATCGATGCCCTGTGGCTTCCGAGGTGGCTCACGGGACACCCCAGAGCTTCCGTCTTGCTTTGCTGGAATACTCAATCTTGGAGCTCTGAGCTTCCCTGTGAGAACTCAGCCTCCAGGCTAGGAGGGAGCACAGGCCATGTAGGGAAACCACGTGGAGGGCCCTTGATGCCTTTTGTCCTTTGGTCTCGACAAATACTCTCTTTCCTAACTTGTCAGGTGTCTTTAAAGAATAGATCTTTTAAAAAATTGATGCTCATTTCCCAAACTAATAAAGAATTTTTCAAAATAACAAAAAGGAAATGAATCCTTAGCACAAAATCTATACCACATTACGTATTGCTACGTAACAAGCCACCTCAAAACTTAGCGATGTAAAGCATGAAATATTTGGGATGTACTTACCCTAAAAAAAATTTGTTGCTTATCTGAAATTTGAATTTAACCAAGCATTTTATCTCACAATCCTAGGACACAGGGAGATTCTTTCTGACAGTGTTTCTACGTCAGTACCAGGAAAGGAATTTGATTGGTTTTGCTTGGACCGAGCATCTACCTTTTCATAGCATGGGATGGGATACAGCCCACCTCTGTGGCCAGTGCAGCAGGGTTTAGAACCAGAAGAAGGGGGTTTGGGAAAACTTTCTGGGTGGCCACCATCGCCTACACACTCACTAGTGTTTCACTCTTACCTTGATTGCTCACCAGAAGAATAAAGACACTTAGAACTGTAGGCTCAGAACTATTGGGCTTATTGGCTAAATCCTTCATAGTTCTAGAGTATGAAGATGATTATCTGTATTGGCTTTTGTAGCATCAATTTTATAGGCTGTTGCCTTCGTTCATGTTTCTATAATAAAGTACTGTAAACTGGGTGGCTTACAAACAACAGAAAATTCTCTCTCTGGAGGTGGGGAAGTCTGAGATCAGGGCACCAGCATGGTCAGGTTCTAGTGAGATCCCTCTTGCTGGTTGCAGGCTACCTACCTCCTATATACTCACGTGGCAGAAAGATGGCTGGAGAGCTCTCTGGGGACTTTTGAATAAGGACACTAATCCCATTCATGAGGGCTCCACCCTCATGACCTAATCACCTCCCCCTTCCAATACCACCTCGTAATGCCATCACATTGGGGGTTACACTTTCAACATATGAGTTTTGGGGGTACACAAACATTCAGTCCCTAACAGATGTTGACTTGCCAGGGACTTTTTTTTCATCAGTAACCTAACAGATGACCAAGGAGTAAGGTGAATAGCCTACTTCTTTGCAGTAAAATGCGACAAACAATTACTGAAAACCAAGGCTCAAGGTACTAAATATGGGATACAAAAGTGAAGAGTCGCCTTTCTGTCCTTGTGGTGCTCATGGTGAGTGGGGAAGAGAGACATGGCATCAAAACAGCGCGGTGTGAGAAAAGCCCAAGGTGTGTATAGCACTTTGTGGTGTCACTAGAGGGTTATGTACCTTTACCTGGGTGTGACAGTGGGGTGAGCAGGAAGACGGAAGGAGCACGTGTCAGGCAGAGGAAATAGAGCAGACAAAGCCCATAGACAGAAAGAGCGTGATGTGTCCCCAGTGGAGTTTGGAGAGTGTGGTGTATGGCGTGTGTAGGTACAAGTGTTGGAAGCTTGGTTAAAGCTGGACAAGCTAGTGCAAGGCAGAGTGTTGTGGAGGATGAGGCTAGAGACCTTGGCAGGGGTCAGGGTGCTCAGGGTCTTGTGAACTGTTTCATGGAGCATGGGTTTGATTTGGAGCTTTCAGTGTTCACTCTTTGCTGGGCCATGAAGAGTGATGAAAGCTATGGAGACTGATGAAAGCTATGCTCTTTCTCTAAATAAATGCAAAGTCACCCAAAATTCTGCATCAAGATTCAAGAGAATTAGAGGTGTCCCTGGAAGGCCCATCCAAGAAGGTTTATGAATCCCAGCTTAACATTCTTAGTCTTTGGTGGGACTGGGTACCACCAAAGAATTTTAACCAGAGGAATAATGCATTCAGATTTTTGGATAGATGACTCTGGCAGTGTAGAGGGTGGATTTGAGGGTGATAACTCTGAAGTAGAGAACCCAGTTGGGGGGGTGGCGGTGACAGCTGTCCAGGTGAGAGGTGATACTGTGATTGTGCTAATGCTGTGGAAACAGTGATGGATGGCTGAAAATTTAAGAGGTAAAGTTGGCAGGGCTTAGAGCCCAAAGGATGTGGGGACCAGGGGTGGGATAGGTAAACAACCTGTTAGCAAATAAAAGAGGAAGTGCAGCTTTAGCAGGAACATAAAAGATCAAGCTAGCATTACAGTTTGGGGTCAAAAAGTAAGATCTCACTGCAGAAAAGTGGCGCATTATTTCTTGACTCTAATACTCTGAAAGCAACCCTGGAAAAATGAGTTTAAGTGTTTCTTGCAGTTACTCTTTGGAAGGATCTCCTGAGGCTTAAAATGTGCTATTCATTTTTGAAGCGTGGCTTACTGGTTGGATATTTCTGCACTTTTCTTTCTTTAAGGTGTCACTACACTGCAATCAATCCTTGCATCATAAGAGAGAAGATATTTATATTGAGCTTCATGATTTAAAAATCATCCTTAAAACAGATAATGCTTAAAATGTGATGAACAGAAGGCAATTAGAATAAACTCCTACTAATTTGTATTAATCGAGGGGAAGGTCAGTTGAAATTCATTAAAAATCTGAAGTCTAGGGTGTTGTTTTCATTCATATTCTTATCCTAACAATAATCTGAAGGACAAAAATTGTTTTTCCCACTATCACATAATTGCCTCCTATTTCTGTTCTGCAAATTAGCATGGAGGATACGGACCATCCAAACTCTACTTAACTTCCTATGACCACTATTGACAAAAATCAGTGTCTTTTGACAGAAACGAATCCCAGAATATCTCTTCATGTTCTCGTTTAAAAAATTCTGAACTTAATAAGCCACTCCTCACTGGCCATTGATAATTAATGGTACCCCTTGCTTTGGTGGGCAGTTTTGAGCATCACTTCCAAGTTTGTTTGTTCTTTTTAAGTTTTTGTTGGGGTATAGTTGATTTACAATGTTGTGTTAGTTTCTGCTGTACAGAAAAGTGAATCATTTATACATATACATATATCCACACCTTTTTTAGATTCTTTTCCCATATGGGCCATTGCAGAGTATTGAGTAGAGTTCCCTGTGTTATACAGGGGTCCTTATTAGTTATCTATTTTACAGATAGTACTGTGTATATGTCAGTCCCAGTCTTCCACATCACTTCTGAGTTTTACACGAACAATGTGATAGACACACAGAGACACACACAAAATGAGACACCAGAGTCAGTGACAGGGGACACTGCTGTTCCTTCTGTTGGGCTGGAGCCTATGTGTGTGAAGGTTGGAACGTATGTACGGAAACCCTTTGACATTTCCCTCATGATAGAACATGGAAAAAGAATGAAGGAAAGTGAACCGGTGTAAGGACGGCTAGAGCGCCTCTGTGTGGGGTTTATTTCCTGCTTGGGAAGCCTGAGACACAGGATGACAAGTTCCAGGAGGTGTGTGAACCATTCCTGCCCCAGGGTTGGGGGGTGGTCCACCACTCACAGGGGCGTTTCTTGAACCAGATAAGTACATGTTCAACTTGCAGAGTGGCCTGTTTGAATGTTCAGGAACTGGGGAAGAGGGTGGAAATCAGGGAAAAGCCGTCCTCTGCAGAAGGAGGAAGGGCTGAAAGCTAGGGGTCAGAGGGCTGCGTGGAGGAGACCTTAGGAAGGCCTGGCTGTGGTCACAGCCTGATCGCAGGAGGGATGAGAATGTCCTGGAGAAACTCAGCCCAGAGAGGCAAAGGCACCCCTACCCTCTCTGTGTTTTAGTATCTGTAGTTGTAGTCTCCTCACTCTGAATCAACACGTGAAACCCTCTGGGCCTGAAAAAAACATGTTTGGAAATTTTTTGTAGGAATATTCAAATGAATGCCAACATGGAAATGGACCCCCCCAACTGTCCTTGTGTCTTTTCCCATTTGGTTTGAATGGGCCCAGAGAATACTATACATATTTCCATGGAATTTATTTATTCCATTATTCTTCCTGAGTGTTTTCTTGTTTTCATCTTGGTCACATTTCCTAATAACCCTGAGATGGAGTTATCATGTCCCTATTACCAGGTTAAAGATTTATCATCAGTAAACCAGATATATATATATATATATTTTTTTTTTTTTTTTTGGTCATAGGCTTGATTTGAGCTGTTTATCTCTAAAACCAGAGCAGGACCTGTTTTGCTCTGTAACTTGCACTGTCCTTTGACCTGTTCTGTTGCATCTAAAGTTTTTGAGGAATGAACTTTTCATGGTGTATCAAACAACTGCCTATAAAACTACTCCTCATAAAAGGGACCAAAGACTGAATGCATACAGGCCCAGGGCCAAAGCGAAGGGATATTACCTGAAATAGCCTGGGGCTGTAAAATACGAAAGGAATGGGTTCTTTATCCTGAGGTAATAAAAAATACTACAAAGTTTTAAAAAATGTACAATTACAGCAGTTATGGGACAATGTAGAAAACGGTTCAAATAGGAGGAACTCTTTCATTGCTAGAGTTTTTAATGTTCCTTAAATTGACCCACGGTTCCCAGGGGAGAGGGATAGGGGGACACTGGGTTTCTGTCTTCTTAGATGATGGTGATGACTGGAAAAATCACCTAGATCTGCAGACTTCAGAGCAAATAGCAGGGTGTGTGGACTGAGGGGCAAAAATCAAGGGAGTTGGGAGGTAGAAGAAAATGATGTGAATAATCCACTCTGCTTGAGGACTCGTTCCTTTGGATGCGTCTTTCCAGAGCCCAAGAGGACTGATGAGCACCCTGAACGTATTGATTATGTTTGGAGTCACGGTCCCCTGACCATAGAACGAGGCAGAGGAGGAAGAGAAATGAGTGTGGTGGCCGGAAGGTGGTGAATGGACGCTGGCGGCACAGAAACAGACACGCAGCTTACAGGGATTTGGCTCTCATAGAGCGGCAACTAGGACAGCACTGGAATTAAGTTTGCTTTCTGTTGAGACTGGATGGCGAGGATGGAGTGTAGAGGGATGGGAAATTGTTGAGAGTGTGAGCCTGGGAGCCAGATGCGTGGGTTCAAGTCCCTCCTCTGCAACTTAACTGTGGGCAAGTTCCTTACTGGCTCTGACTAGGTTTCCTCCTTGTAAAATCGGGCTGCTTATAATAGAAAACATTTCTTTGTGAGAGCAGGTGTACATGGAAAGCATCAGAAGCTCTCCGTGAACATGGGCTGTTGTCACAGGCAGTTGGCCGTCTGTGGGGATAGAAGGATGGCAAGATGCTCACAGAGCTCAGAGAGCTCGTTCTTACGAAGTCAACTGTTGTGTTCCTACTGAACGTCAAAAGCTGGATTCGAAGAATTCTGTAACCTGATATTTCTTTTTTGGGGGGAGTGCTTTTTAGAGACAACTTTTCATGCCCTTTGAGGTAGTAACCATCACCAGATTCATGGAACGGGCATCACTGGTGTGACCTTGACTCTCACCGACAGGCCCAGGTTGGACAACAGGGCTGGAGTTTTCTCCCGCACAACCCGAGGTCCTGCCTCAGCCCCAGCTCCACCGCGATGATGGGCTTATGCTGGTGGGATTTTGTCCTGAGCTCTGGTCATTTGTTTCAGTTCCTTGTATTTTGCACTGACACGCTCACATTCCTTTTTATTTTGGTGTAAATTCATAAATGGATTCAAGATGATTAATAGCATGACCCACGCTGACCGCAGCAGGTGTGTATTCAGTGACAGGATGTGTAGTTCCTTAGATCCTGTGGTTGCACTTAGCGTGTTCTCTGCGATGAGATGAAAGCCTAGTCTTACATCCTTCCAAGAACTCCAGTTCATTGGAGATTTGATTCTACCCTGTTCCCCGCCGCTCCACCCCATTCTGCTAAATTCACACCACACCGCAACATGGGGTGGAAATTGAAAGACAATCAAGGCTGAGTCACTTCTCAAGAGGAGTTTATAAGTGTAGCTTCCAAACTGGAATTTGGGTAGCAAATAGTAGAAAATTTGAAAAGTGTGTAAAGTAGATATTTTCTAAGTTAGCGAGTTAGTTGTCCTTATGCTTATCATGAAACAGTCCATGTGATTTCAGTTCCAGGAGCTGCTGGGGCCCCACTGGACCCCCTTTTCTACTGGAACTCCCATCCCCATCCCCTGCAGGTGCACTGGGAACTGTTCCCAGCTGCTTACCCTCTGCAAAATCGTCTTAGGCTGAAGGTAGCTGCCTTGCCCAGAAAACCCTGAGAGGTTATATCTTCTTCCCCTGCTACCCACAGGGGCAGCCACTGCCAGGCTGACATGGGGGTGAAAAAGCCCAGCCCGCTTTTCTCACAGAGGGTCAGCTCTGTGTGTGTTATGCTCAGACCCCTCTGGACGAGGCCACACCTTTCTTGGCTATTTCTCCCTCCCGGTCCATCAACCTGCTCCCTTGCAGGTCTTTCCTGAAGCGACTCCTACAAGAAATGAAATGTACCAAGGCTTTCATTCCCTGCGTCAAACTGTGCTTCCAGGAAACTCCATGTAAGTCAGCTAAAATAATAATAAAATTGACTCTTTTATTTTAGGGATTGACAATAGAAGGCATTGATTTATATTCATCATTTTAAACTTGTCTTCTTCAAGATTTTAAGTCTGCTCATTGCCACAGATGATTTGCGCAAGGATCTTCTCTCATCTTGGTTGAAAACAATTTTCTTATCCACATCTGACAGCTCTACACTTCCCAACATAGAGTACCATCGGATACTCCAGAGAAATCAATGAGCTCTGTTTGGAATCAGATCCAGTATTTAATACCTGCTCAGTCATTGGAATGCACAAGATATACCCACACCTTCACAGGTTGTCATGTAGTCATCACCAGAACAAATTTCAGAAGGAGGAGTTGGGTGTCTCAGTTCACTAGTCCAGTGCCCTCAGGTCCCAAGATTTAAAAGAAGTACTCAGTATTTTAGGTTGTGTCATTCTCCATGGAAAGCCAAGCCTTCGTTTATGTATGATTTCACCTGAGGCTTTGATCAGTGAAATACGAAGTGTTGTACCCATGTAGGAACGGGATCCCATTAGTGCCCAGCTCTGGGTGCTTCAGCTGGAAGTTTCAGAGGCAGACTCAAAGCCGGCTGCCTAATTCCCAGCTTGGCATTCCTCTTGTATTCCATCAGCGAAATCATGAGATAAAATTACATCTCTATTTGCCCTAGTAATTCTTAGGATTTGAAGAGCTACTGGAGACCTACTGATGCCTTGTTCGGAAGTAGCATGCATCTTATGCTAAAATTTTCTCTGCTAGCAAAAGGCAGATAATTAACAGGTGACTGTCCAGATTCTCTCTTCTTAGGAGACTTATGTAAGCTATATTCATCACCTCTTTCATGTCCCTAAATATGGTCATCTTTTTCTCTTGCTTGCTCACGAAGATACTGAGAAGATGAAGTGTGACAAGGATCTTCCAAGCGCTTTGACTGCTGGGAGGTATAGAGTCTCCATTTAAGCTGGGCGGTCTTAGCTCTAAGTGCCTGTGATGACTGTGTAGTGTTGCTCTAGACTGTCCTGGGTTTGAATCATTTGTCTACCTATACATCCCTTCAGGGATTGTAAATTGCAGTCACCAGGTAACCACTGGCTTCTAAGTATTCAGTTTTGGCTATAAACAGAACAGAAAACTGCCTGTAGCTCATTCTATACACTGCTGGGTCCTGATAATAGAAAAAAGAGCCCAAAGGATCCTTTTCTGGACTTTGTAATCTGACATTTGTCAGACACACCCTTTGGGGGATTCACTATGAGACTGGGTGTGGAAGAGAGGGGTCTACTCCTAATCTTGCGTGTGCACAGATTCCTGCTTAGTACTGCTTCCCTTAATTCTGTGTTTCAGAAGTTATTACCCTCTCTTACTCCAGTTGTATGGCTCAGGTAACTGTATTGTGAGGGCTCGTTTACCTCCCTCTGGGGTCATGATGTTGTCTGGAGCTGGAAAAGAGAAAGTTGCTCATTTTGCTGGATGTCATGGGCCACAGCACGTGCTACAAAGATGGGCAAGTTTGGCCACGTAATGAGCCTGGTAGAGGCTGGAGAATTGGAGCTTTGCCGACAGCCCTTAGTCAAGAAGGGGGTGAAGTCAGAAGATGCCCTGCACCCTGCTGTCCTGTGCCCTGCCCCCAAGCACATCCCAGGTGGTGTGGGCTGAGAACAATGTGGACAGACCAACAGAATCACAGAAGGAATATTTAGCCCAGCTGCTGTGTAGGGAGCTCATTTTGCTGTCCTCGTCCTGCCGTGTTCCCATTGGCCTGAGGGGTAGGACAGGCTCTTCTCCTCGCTGTGGACACCCCAGCCCTCCAGGTTTTCTGACTGTCTCGAGAGGTAAGATCACTGCCGCCTCTAAAGCTCGTTAATTGCAGGCATTCAACGCACACTGAGTTGGCACCCACTAAGCTGTGTCAGCACTGGGCTCTGTACTGTCAATGGCCACCCTAGTCTATGACGGGGGACATGCAGCCGTACGGAGGGGGATGTTACAGCCTGTTTGTCCTGGACAGTCCTGGTTGTGCCTATTGTTCAGGCTGGTTATGAAGAGCACTCTCTTTTATTCTTAAGAGTGTCTCGATTTGGACAATGAATGACGATAGGTCAAATTTAGTCTACTCAGAAGATTCTGGAAATTTCGTTTCTTCCAGAAGCTGCCTCAGACCCTTCGAGGCAAGATTGGAGGCCTCTTCTACCTATTCTCCTGAAGCTTGGGAACACACCTGTCCCAGCATCTCTGTCCCACTGGAACCTGCGCATTCTGTGAGGGCAAGGTCTCTGTCCCCAGGCATTCATTCATTCCCAACTGACATAAGACTGACACACAGAAGGCACGCAAGTTTTGATTGAAATAATTACAAACTTCGGAGCACAGGCCCATAATCCATGTGGAGATGTGGATTAGGGAAAGTTATCTAGTGCAAGAAATGCCTGATTGGAGCCTTGAGTAGGAGTTGGCTGGGCAAAGAAGGAAAGAGGACAAAGCATTTACGACAGAACGGCAGGAGGTATAAGAAGCCACAGCACTTCAGCCGACACAGTGGCATCCTAGGGTGTGAAGGGTTTGGCTAAAGATGAGTCTGGGTGGGTAGTGAGTACGGGCTGGGGGAGGGGAGGGTCGGTAGGTAACACTGATGAGTTTGGACTTGATCGAGTAAGAACAACGATAACTATATTGACCAAACACCTAATTATTAGCCAGGCACTAGGTTAGGTGCCTTGAATACTTTGTCTCAACTTGTCCTCGCAGTTCCCCTAGGAGTTAGATACAGGGGTTATCCCCATTTAATAGATGAGGAAACCCAGGTTAGGGAGAGTTGACATGATCTGACTGATGTCACATGGTTGAATGTGGATTCAAACCAAGAGGGTTTGACATCACACCCTAGCATATTTTTCTCCTCTTTTTGTCTTTTCCTCATTTTATCTCCCTCAGATGCGCAAAGGCACACACACCATCCCAGAGTCAGTGAGGATCCATTGAAGTGCTTGAAGCTGGAAAATGACGTGATCAGGTTTCTATTTTAGAAAGACCACATCGGCGGACGTTTGGGAATGGAAGTTTGGAGTAGGATTCCAGGAGCAGAGATGCCTGCTAGGAGGCTGGTCCAGACGTCCAGGTGGGAAGGGATGAGCCTGGTCCAGGGTAGAAGCAGTGAAGATAGTGAAGAGGGAATGGACCCAAGAGATGCTGAGGACGTAGGATCAACAGGTTTTGAAAGGGAGGTTGAAAGTTTGGTTGTGCATTCAAGCCTTGTCTCTTTGGAAATCGGGTGGTTTCATTCAGGTGGTGCAGTTCCTTGAGACTGGGAATCAGGTATGTAAAGAGGCCAGGGGATTAGTTCAGCTTGGGGCACGTTTGCTTTGAGTTGTCTGTGTAATATCCAAATGGATTTATTAAGTAGCATATGCAGGACCGAGGCTCAGGAGAAAGACCTGGAATAGAGGTCTAGATGTAGGAGTCATGAGCATGAAATCAGATGAAATGACCTAGGACAGAGGCAGAAGACCCAGGATGTGAGAACTCTAGAGGCTCCTGCAGGGTCTGAGGAGAGAGGCAGGAGGAAAGTCAGGATAAAATCCTATCACAAAAACCAAGGGAGGAGCGAGGTCAAAGAGAAGGAGAGGAATGGGGACACAAGACGGAAAAAGAAACCAACATAATCCAGCTTCTACAAAAGGGAAAATAAATCTGGTACATATAACGGTTCTAGATAGGTAGTATAATGTACATCTTGCGAAACAGTTAAACAGTGGCTTTCATGAGTATATTTGAAAATATTACGAAGCTAAATTGGTACTTCAAAGTGTCAGAATTAGGGACTTCCCTCCCGGTCCAGTGGTTAGGACTCCACGCTTCCACAGCAGGGGTCGCGGATTCAATCCCTGGTTGGGGAACTAAGATCCCGCCTGCTGCATGGCCATAAAAACAAAAAGGTGTCAGAGTCATAGTTGCTGTTCAGCTCATTAATCAAGAGTCTACTACTATCTGACTACTAACGTGTAACTTAAACCTAGTAGCCCCACCGACTCAAAGTTTTTGCCTTTGGGAGGCAGAAAGCCTTTGGCCCAAAATTCTGCAAATGTCCTCGGGACTGGATGTCCCTTTGACTCTAGTGAGTGAGATTCTGAATATTATCAGGAATACAGCCTGGCAGTGCAGGGCTTCGGGGCTTTCTGAGCCAAGAGCGTTTATCTCGATGGCATTACCCCAGTTCATCTGGATGAAATAGTCCAGTGCTGGCATTTTCGTGGAATGGGTCAGCAGACCCAGATGAAGAAAAATGGAAGTTATTGTGCCCTCGTGTACCAGTCCTTTCTCTCTGACAGCAGCTTTGGCCTTGTCCTTGTATAGATATTTGAAACACTCAAATCTAATGAATTTTCTGCTCTGTCTGGATATATACTGCCTCAGCATCACATGGAAAAGCTTAATGGTTTCTCAACTTGCTTTTTTTTCTAGGGAGATAACAAACCCCAAATCCTTTCAGGCAAGGAGATCCAATAATAAGACTATAATTACAACAGTGACACTATGTGGGTATTCTTCCACGGATAATTTGCGTTTACCTAAAAGTTGTATTTTTGTTGAAACCCATCTCCTTCCAAAATTATTTGAAATATTTTAAAATAAGGGGCACAGTATGAATATAGTTAAAATAGAAACAGAACATCAAAGACCAGGTAAAGGAAAAAAGGAAATATTCTGTAAACCCAATCTGATACATGTGCTATGCCATAACATTACATGTAGCTTTGAGATTTCTAATAGATTAAAGAACTTTCTTTTGAGTACTTGAAATTATTATAGATTAACATTTTCCCATTAGCCTTATAAAGTAAATAGATGACTTGGGTGTATTCGATAGCTGAAACTGAAGTAGAGGTACCATGGCTTTTCCAAGGGAAATAGCACACTGCAACAGTAACAGAATGGACCCCTACAAAAGCTACTATTGCCACTTTCTAAACATGGACAAAGAACTCTTACTTAATTTCACAAGGTATTCTAGTATTTCTCAAATGGTTCTTTTCCTTCCTGCTTCCTTAGTGATGCCCCGACCCTGTGAGCCATTGCTCCGCTTGCGAGGTGAGCTGCATTCTACTTATTTATGATTCTGGCTGTGATGGTCTGAATGTTGGTGTCCCCCCCACATTCATAGGTTGAAATCCTAACCTCTAAATCCTAACCTCTAAATCCTAACCTCTGAAATCTAACCTGCATGGTTTTAGGACGTAGGGCCTTTGGGAGGGTTAAGTCGTGATGGTGGGGCCCTCGTGAATGGGATTTGTGCCTTAGTGAAGAGGCCCCCAGAGCTCCCTGCCCCCACTCCGTGTAAGGGCACAGAGAGGTGTTGTGGCCCAAACCAGAAGGCCACCAAGTTGGCGCCTTGATCTTGGACTTCCAGCTTCCAGCACCCTGAGAAATACATGCCTGCTGTGTATCAGCTCCCCCGTCTGTGGCATTTTGCCATCGCAGCCTGAATGGACTAAGACAGTGGCTAAGACGGGGCCGAGAGTATTGATAGAATGATAATGGCTGGATTACTGTGCACTTTTAGAAAGGAGTGTGGGAAGAAAGCCCCTGGGAGCGTTTCTGCACCAGGAAGAGAGAGCCTGTTGTAGGACTGAAGAAACGTCCAAAATCCATGGCAGACCGGCCACCAGGCTCACTCTTCCGTGGAATCCTCGACTTGCCTCTCTTCCAACATAATTTGAGCATGACGTTGATTTCAGCGTGGTAACCAGGTTGGCTGGTTCAAGCGCTTATGAACTATACCTGGAGCTATTCAGATGTGAAAATCTCTGTCGAGTAGATGCCTTGAAATGGGCTTGAGTGACAGAAAACACACACGCACAACACAAGCCAAGCCGTGCGGTACCCTCACGTGGCCAAGCTTGTCAGAGTTCCAGAATCAGGCGAGTTGAGGCAGAATGTGTGCTACAGATGAAACAGGAAGTATATTTCTCACCAGCTTCTCTCTTTTTTTTAAATTATAAGCCCTGAGATAATAGATACCCAACAATGACTACTGTATAGCAGAGGGAACTGTACTCAATATTTTGTAATAAACTATAAGGGAAAAGACTCTGAAAAGGATACATATATAAATCACTATGCTGTACGCCTGAAACTAACACGCTATTGCAAATCAACTCTACTTCAAAAAAGTTTTTTTTAAAAACCCATAAAAACAAGCAAAAAAGGACTGAGGTAATTTTTAATTTGAATTTAATTTATTTATTTTACTGAAGTATAGTTGATTTATAGGGTCCTGTTTGTTTCAGGTGTACAGCACAACCTTCTTCTCCTTAAATCTCATCTAACTCAGTGCATTTCAGTGGATTCTAGAACATTTTCTTTGCTGAATGAAGTTTATAAATATTAGTTTTTCTATGTCCTGCAAATCATTCTGAAGACAAAAGAAAATAGCATCCGAGGTTCTCTTCTGTAGACCAGACACCGTGCCTTGAGCTGTAGACAGTTTTTCCACCTGTTCTCAATATTGCTGATGGGCAGAGTGGCACTTACATATGAAGAGGCCATATGGGATTCCGTATTCAATTAAGCACCACACTTACTAAGCCAGAACAGTCAAAATGGTCAGGGAAAGCTTATTTTCAAGTTGGCAAGTAACTACGGTTGACCCCCGAACAAGGCGGGGATGGGGGGTGCTGACCGCCTCCCCCAGCAGTCACATCTGCTTGTTCAACCTCGGAGAGTGTAGTATTTGTTGAAAAACATCTGCCTATAAGCGGTCCTGTGCAATTCAAGCCCATGTTGGTCAAGGGGCAACTGTATAGCTAAGTAACAGTATAAAAGTCACCTCCGAAATGCACTGGTGGCTGAGCACAGTACCAGTGATCGAAGCCTCATAAATGTGATCTGGTTTTAACTGCTATAATTCAATAACAACTTTAGGCATCCTTTAGTTATCCCCTTTCCTCTTAAATGTAATTTAGGAAAATCTTCCCTTACGTCATTTATAAACACTAGCGTAAAATGGAGTTTATTCCCTACGCAATATGTCTTAGCTTTTCCCAGTTTCCAGAGCGCCTCTCTATAGAACGTCTTCCTGCTTAACACATGTTTTGATAGACCTCCACAGAACATTTTCCTTTGAAACAAAAACAGGTGTTCTGAGTCACAGAGGCTGATTTTTTTTTAAAGGCTGGGGAAATTTAACCTGGGTAAAGTGCTTTTTCACTGTGAAATAAAGATCAGCAAGGTCTAATTTTAGTCGATCATCAATGAGTTTCATCATAATGTACTTGAAAGTAATTAGATGCTAGTTTTTGGTCATGATTCTTCTACTAGATTTTCTTTTTTTATTGACATATAGTTGATTTACAATGTTGTGCTAATCTCTGCTGGACAGCAAAGTGACTCAGTTATACACATATATACATTCTTTTTTTATATTCTTTTCCATTATGGTTTATCCCAGGAGATTGGATACAGTTCCCTGTGCTATACATTAGGACCTTTTTGTTTATCCATTCTAAATGTAATAGCTTGCATCTACCAACCCCAAGCTCCCAGTCCATCCCTCTCCCTACCCCCTCCCCCTTGGCAACCGTGAGTCTGTTCTCTGAGTTGGTTTCTGTTTTGTAAATAGGTTCATTTGTGCTATATTTTAGATTCCACATATAAGTGATATCATATGGTATTTGTCTTTCTCTTTGACTTACTTCACTTAGTATGATCATCTCTTGTTGTATCCATGTTGCTGCAAATGGCATAATTTTGTTCTTTTTTATGGCTCGGTAGTATTCCATTGTATATATGTGCCACATCTTCTTTATCCATTCATCTGTTGTTGGACATTTAGGTTGTTTCCATATTTTGGCTATTGTAAATAGCGCTTGCAATGAACATTGGGGTGTATGTATCTTTTTGAATTATAGTTTGTCTGTGTCTGTCTCCTGTTTTTCTCCTTGGGTTCCTTCAACTTTTCTTAATATAAAAAATAATTAGGGCTTCCCTGGTGGCGCCGTGGTTGAGAGCCCGCCTGCCGATGCAGGGGACACGGGTTCGTGCCCCGGTCCGGGAAGATCCCACATGCTGCGGAGCGGCTGGGCCCGTGAGCCATGGCCGCTGAGCCTGCGCGTCCGGAGCCTGTGCTCCGCAGCGGGAGAGGCCACAACAGTGAGAGGCCCGCGTACCGCCAAAAAAGAAAAAAAATAATTAAAAGCTTCCAGCATATTCTTTTTCCTGCCAAGCTGCAATTTGAACTAGCAGCAGGCAAAAAGTAGTTATGTAGGTTTATCTCTGCTTTCTCTTCAACTTCTACGATGAGATCAGCCCAGTTATCTCAGGATAACTCATGTGTGGCTCAGATGAGTATGTGAAACTAATTTGCTTATTATAAATGGACTTGATCTGGATAATAAACAAAGTAAAGATAATAACGGGTAAGGGATCAGCAGTGCGGTTCTCTGGAGCCCTGCATTACCCAGGAGCTGTGCTGACCAGCTTTCGGATAAAAATGCCTTTATTGAGGTCCACGGCGAAACTACCATGCAGCCTGCAGCAGTGTTATGTTCTCTGCTGTGGAAAATTCCACAGCACCTTCACCTCAGCTCAGCATCAAAACACTTGCCAAGAATGAGGCGGAGGTGAATTATGAGGATCATAGGGATAAATATATTTCACTCATTCTTGTAGCATCATTTTCAGTAATCATGGATGGATCTCAAAAGCAAACACTTGAGTATATTTGATCTCCTTTCTCATTTATACCTAGGATTTTCTTTCTAAGCCCTTTATTTAGATTTAAAAAAATTCTTTCCCTTTTCATTTTTTCTCAAACTTGTGCATCATGTCCCCGTAGTGGATGGTTACTGATTTTTGGCATTGCAGCATTCACGTCTCTGAATTAACAATGCCGTTATTTCCCTGGGAAGAATTGCCTCTCCTCTGTTTGGTGCAGGAGATGGAATATATTCTCACCTCCCTGCGGGACCCTTAATTGAAGCTCTTCATGCACTGCCTGGGGATGGCTAAGAGCCAGGATAGGACATCATCCCCCAGGACCCTGAATCTTGAACTGGGGTGGGGATAGACAGTTGTCTTTCATTAATTTATTACAGGGGTGTCACCAGCTAAAACTATGAACATGTTCCTCCAACAAGACCTTCTGGAGTTTCCTGTTCCTGTGTGTGGTCTTTAGTCTTCCTTTTGACCTGGGAAGCTCCCCCATATCTTGTCATTAAATTCCCTTTTTGTTTAAGCTAGTTGAGTCTGTTTCTTGCAACAAAAGAATTCTAGTTGATACAATCCTTGACTGCATTTTCTCCTCCTTTATTATTATTACTATGATTATTTTTTCTGACCATTTCCAGCTCACGTTTTAGCTCCTTTTGTTAACTTATCCTTTTACTGAATGCTCGGGGTTTGTAGGGTTTTTTTTTCCTCAAGCGATAATACTTTCTGTGATTTCACCGAGATGCTTTTGCTCATTTTTGATCTCCTTTGTGCGTGTCGTGTTTCTATGTAGATCTTTCATTTGCCTTTGTTACAACTTTTCCTTGCCTTGTCTAGCACCAGTCCCGGTCAGGTTTCTATCTGGTTGTTCATCTTCGAGGGGCTCGTTCTTATTAGGATGCTGGCTATGAAGGGGAGGCAACTGGTGAGTGGGCAGGAACAACAGATAGTTCAGATTTGGGTCTGCTTCCTGAGCTTTTTCTCATCAGTGCTATGCCGCAACAGTGCACCTCTACACACAGGAACTTGGCCAGGCTTCTGGTGAGCCTCCATACATTACAGGTGAGTTACAGGTGACTACCTGGAGGTAGACTTACTTTGAAGATAAAAGCTAAGTTTGCAGAGCCCCTTATTTCTACCGGGCCCCTTTCCAAGGCTCTGTTCACATAGTCAGGTGTTTTGTAAGATTTTCTAAAATCAGATATTTCAACCTCAACTGGATAGACTGCTGTCTATTTCTACTCTGACGTTCCCTCTGCCATATTTAATTCAGATCAAATAGTATTGGAATGGTGGTTGGGATCTGTAAAAAGTACCTTTAATTGTTAAGCTTACTTTTTTATGCTGAGGATTTTAAAGTAAATTACAAGTACCTTTCCATTTTATCCCTAAATATTTAGGCTTGCATCTTTGAGAAGAAAAAAAATTTCCTACGAGGTCAAAAACAACATTGTTACTCCTAACAAAATTAATAATTATTCCTTAATAGTATCTGTGTCCATATTCAGATCTCTGCATTTGTCCTCGAAATGCTTGTATGACTGATTTGCTCAAATCAAGATTCAATCCAGTACCACACTTTGCATCTGATTGTTCTGTGTCTTAATCTTTTTTTTTTCAATAGACTGCTTCCTTTCTCATCTCACTGACTTGCTGAACAGAGTGGATCTTTTGTCTACAGAATTTCCCACCCTCTGTGTTTGCCCGATTGTAGCCTCTTGGTACTGTTTAGCATGTTTCTCTATTCGCTGGAAGTTAGATTTAAAGAACTGACTACCTTACGTTAAACATTTTCAGTTGTAATACACTTGTGTATTTCTCACTGCCTCATGCATGGAGGCAAATGGTACCTGATGGTCCTGCCAAACTGTTTGACCTCTGTTTTAGAGAAGCGACAGCCTGACCTCTCAACTGTAGAGGTGTGCCCCCCACCCCCCATGATCAGAAAGGCATCTGTGCAGTGTTACTTTGGCACATGTGAATAACTACTCCTTCCCCAATCGTTGACACAAAATGACAGTCCTTGCTTGAATCAGTAGCTTCATGAGGGGGTTATCAAACGACTTTCTAAAGAGGACCTGGTCTATGTCTTCATCCTCTCTTAATTGGTTGATTTCAGTGGCCTCCGAACTGGTCTTCCCAAGTTCTTCCCCACCGCCCGCCATCACTTCTTGTCCACACGGCAGCCAGAGGACCTCCTGGCATGTCCCAGATCGTGTTGCTTTTCTGCCCAAATCCTCCAGTGGCCTCTCGTGTTCATCACAGAACGCCCACATGGCTCTCCATGTCCTGGCCACAGCCCACTCTCTGATTCCATCTGCTACCACTGCCCTTTTCCCCTCTGTCACTCTGCTGCAGCCCTCCCTGGCCTCTGGTTGCTCCTATGACACCCAAACCTGCTCCAGCCCGAGTCGCTCCATCACTGCAGGTTTCTTCTCAGGTGATATTGAAAGTAACTCCCCAAGCCCTCTGCCTACTCTCTCCACCCTTTCCTTGCTCTGCATCTCCTTGTAGCACTTATGTCCCTGCCATGTGGTATTTACTTTTCTGGGTGGCTTCCTACTCGAGTATGAATTCCATGAGAGTGGACACATTGCCATTTCATTTATTCCTGTGCCCTGGCTCTGAGCATGATGCCAAGGTTGGCACGCAATGCATATTTGTTGAATGAATACTAGATGACGGGATACTCAGTGAAAGTAGCACATTACAAATGAGAATAGTTGTGTGTGTGTGTGTGTGTGTGTGTGTGTGTTTTCAGAAGAGTCACCTGGCTAAAGGGAATGTCACCTCTTTTCCATCACACTTTTGCTGAGCCATTGAAAGATGCATTTTGAAAAATTATATCTAGGTAATACAATTCCAGTAAAGTGCAACTCTAAAGATACTTCTCAAGGACGCGGACTCTTGTCCCGGCTTAGAATTCTTCAGGAGGGAAGTAGAAATTAAATGAACTCCATTCTTTTAATATTTTCAAAGAATTACCTGCAGAGCAATCAGGGACAGCACGTCACCGGAGATCAGTCTCCAGTTGCGCCCAGTACACCCCCACCAAAGGCAAAGGAAACACAGGGAAGAACCTTTCCTTCCTCCAAGTCAAGACTTGCTGAATTAGAGATTATTTTCATACTTCTTAACAGGCTCATGATTAGAACTTAAATCAGAGAATTGCTTTTACCCCGTCCATTAAAGACTCATTGGATTGGAAGAGCACTTTCTAAAGGCCTAGAGAACGATGGCCTTAAACTCACACACCCTTTCAAATATTCAGATCCCTCTTAGGCATCTCACTTAAATGACCCCAATAAAATTGTCTCAAAAAGAGCAGCAATGGGCTTTCATGTATTTTGGGGATAGTCTGAGACTGCCCATTCCCTCTTTAAGCTCTGTTCACCTGCCCCTTTCTTTCAGATAAATCCTTTTGAATTCTGGTGCCTTGCACATAGATATTGAAATAATAGACCCTGGCTCCAGGACTTCTCCAATGCCTCTCACTGTGATCCTGATTTAAACAGACGGCGCCTCACACTTTCCTAAGTGAACGAGACGTATGGCTATTGGTGTGGCTTGTGTGCAGCCAAAAGGCTGGGGATGGGCCCGCCTACCCCGCCTTGATCAGACCACTAGTAATACTCTTAAAGACATCCCCCCTGCCCCAGCCTCCTCTCCTCTGGATATGCCCTGGCCTAATCCCAACTTCAGGGGAAAGGGAATAAAAGGTAATTATAAGATTTCATTTACTTCCCGCCTACGGGGATTCACACGGAAGTCCAATGCAATTACGTGGTGGCAGCAGTGAAGGCTGAGGCCAGTGGGGCTGCCTGTCTCTGCTCCACAAAGCAGGTCATCCAGTTACAGCCAGACGGCAATTTCCAGAAAATCCTGTAATTAGGTTGTGAAACGGTGGCAAACAGGATGAACTAAAGAGGCTGATGTGTGGCCCAAAGTAATTTGGTTTCTACTAAGATGTGCTGCAACCCACATCCTTCCTATTTATTAAAGCCCCATAATATACCATGTTATGCTATGATGGCAGGTAATGGGGGGCAGGCTCTTAACTGTAATGAAATTAGATGCCCCCTTGCCTGCACCAGAGCCACAGTGACATCTTGTAAAACCTGTGAAAATGATTTCTCAAAAATAGACTTGACAAAAAAAAAACCACAACACAAAAAACACTGGAATCCACTTCACCATAAAGAATTAAAGAGCTCAAAGCTCATGAGGTTGGACACTTATGGTCCCTCTGTACCCCCTGCTTTCAATTCAAAGCTGTTGTAAAGCCAGGTAGCTAGAGGAGAAGAAACAATAGTCAATGAGCCTTTATGTTTTATCTACAAAGATTGTTTTCCTGTTTCTAGAAAGTGAACAGCAACAAACAATATGGTCCTGCCTTGCACTGATGGTCCTGACTTCCTATGTTTTCTTGAATTTGCATTGTCTTTTCCTATCTCCTTTAAAAGTATGCATATAGAAGACAAAAAGGTAAGATTGGAAAATAAGCACCTGTGTAATATGATATTTTAAATAATTGAAAGCTTGCGGGGATGTAAGGTCTTTGTGTTGTTCTGAAACAGTTGGTTCTCACTCCATTTTTATTTCCCATTTTGTCAAACTGATCTGTCTGGCACTTTGGAGCTGTATCTGATTGCACGTGTGAGCTGCTCTAATCACTTACTGAATAAAGCAACAAGGTCAGGGATCATCAAGTGGTCAGAGAAAGGGTCGTAGGTAATGATTTACTTAAGATTCAGCTGGAAGGACCAACTACATTGATAAGACATTGACAGTAAGTGAGGATAACAAGGCAACACGTGAAACAGTTTTCAATCAATGAGGCCAAGGACAGTATTGTTTTAGAAGCTTCAGCCCCTGGAGAGAGATCAACTGTCCTTGGCTGGCAGGCTGCCCAGAGCTTAGTGCTGGGGCCCTGGGGAGGAACACTGGCCAGGACCTGGCCCCCCAGAGATCGAGATGGAAAACAGACTGACGATTCACGATAGCCCTGCAGACAGAGGGGAGTTGGCTGCAACTCAAGAGCCAGGCCTCTCTAAGGAAGAAAAGAGGCCCTTTAGCAGGGACAAAGAAGCTTAGTCCGTTGAGCTGCAGGGCCCAGCATGAGATGGGGGCTTTGGCAAAGCAGAGCTGCATGAAAATGAAAACGTACAGGTGGAGGGAATTCAGGGATGTTGGTAGAAATTGAATGAATGTGACTAGCGATGTAATGTCTTCTTTTTTTTTTTTTTTTTTTTTTTTTGCGGGACGCGGGGCCTTTCCCTGTTGTGGCCTCTCCCGTTGCGGAGCACAGGCTCCGGACGCACAGGCTCAGCGGCCACAGCTCACGGGCCCAGCCGCTCCGCGGCATGTGGGATCTTCCTGGACCGGGGCACGAACCCGTGTCCCCTGCATCGGCAGGCGGACTCTCAACCACTGCGCCACCAGGGAAGCCCTGTAATGTCTTCTTTTAAAAAGCAAATACCCCAGGGCTGAAAACCATTGAGAGAGATTTATGATTTATATTCAGAGACCCTGAGGAAGTGGCCCAAGGTCAAATGGTAGAACTGAGGAATCAGGGCTTCCAGTGAGATTTCATGACCTTGATTCCAGTTAGAACAAGGGACCGGTCACTGTTTCGCAAGCTGCAGTCACATGTGGAGTCATCTCACACCTTTTTTTATACTGCACATTATTTGGACTATGATTTACATTTTGTTCTCTTTAAATATTAAACTTTAATTGAGCATCATCTTAAGCAAAACTATCCTTGATATTACTATATATAGTTTTTCTAGTACAAGTTAAAGTAAATACAAAATATGAAAAATAGCAAGTGGGGGCTTCCCTGGTGGCGCCGTGGTTGAGAGTCCGCCTGCCGATGCAGGGAACACGGGTTCGTGCCCCGGTCCTGGAAGATCCCACATGCCGTGGAGCAGCTGGGCCCGTGAGCCATGGCCGCTGAGCCTGCGCGCGTCCGGAGCCTGTGCTCCGCAACGGGAGAGGCCACAGCAGTGAGAGGCCCGCGTACCGCAAAAAAAAAAAAAAAAAAAAAAAAGCGAGTGGGAATCTCTACCACTTAGACAATCCATGGAATGTGAACCATATTTTAGGAAAACGATTCGTAACATCAGTCTCTGTGTGTCTGCTTTTTTTTTTTTTTCGGAAAGTCCTCAGAATCTTAGCTGGTTTTCCACATGCATAATTACGCCCTCTTCAGATTGGATCTTTTGCTTTTTGCTTGAGATAAAACGTAGTTTTGCCCCGATTTAGACCATGGTTTCTTTTAAATTCAGTCTCTAGAAGAGAGCACAATAAGTCATCAATCTCCTTTAGCATAAAGGCCGGCTAGATTTGCTGGGGCATCTTTCCCAAGTTAATTTAATAAATATTATTTTATCACCTACTGTTGCAGGGTCTGTCCTGATATCCTGAAAGATATAAAAGAGAAACATGAAATGATAATTTCCCATTCTCAGGGAGCTTACAACTCACTGTGGTGACTCCGAGAGGAAATATAACAAACTATAATTCAAGACCATAAAAGATGGGCAGAGAAAGTAAGAAAGCAAGAGTGAAGAGAAATTCATTCTAACTAGGAAGGTGAGGGAAACTTTCATAGGAGAAAATGTTTAGTTTGGGCTTGAACACTGGGAAAGGTTTGTATAAGTGGCTCTAGAATGGGGAAAGACATTCTGGTTGAAAGGAGCAAACTGGGTGATGGGGAAATTTAGGGTATTCCAATGTGATGCATATGGGATATACAAGCAGCCTCTGCTAGGAGAGTGCACAGCAAGTGGTAATGATGTGTATGCGGGTGTCTAAGGTCCCCCCCAGGTCTTCCCCTTTAACCCACACTGTTGACTAAATTTATCATTCATTTTAATCCTTTGGGGTTATATTCACTTAATGAAATTTTTTTTGACTTCACGGTATTTGTAATTACAGTCTTGTGGGAGATACAAAAATGCAGAAAGTATTTTCTGTGTTTAAAGAACTTTAAAATGCATTTGGAGATATTCATAGGAAACTCACAGGAAAGTGATCCAAGGGTTACTTGAATGCACAGATGAACTTTTACATGACATTAGAGTGGGGCATGGGCTGAGGTAGATGGGGGGGCACTGTGGCACTGGGGATGCTTGATCTTGGCTTAAAGGAAGGTGGGACCAGGAAATGCACTGAAGAAGAGGCAAAGCACAGGGAAGGAATCATATGGTACATTTGCGTAGGAATGGTTGACTGACATATAAGATCTATGCAGTGAGTGCATTTGAAAAGGAAAATTCAGGCCAGATTATGTATGTGTTCAAATGCCAGGCTGACACTTTTGGCAATGACCTTGGAAGAAGTCATTGGAGGTTACTGAGTAAAGAATAAAACAAAAACATGAAAACATAGAGCTGGAGAGGATATTAGAGGTCCTTGAAGCTTCTGACCTCTTTTTATGAAGAGGTCGCATTTCTTCGCCAATGGTATTGAGGATATTCTGCTTTGGAAAGCAGGTTTCCATAAAGCAAAAACATAAAAATTATATGAGGAGTAGAAATCTGGCAGCTGTTCTCTCTCATAATGCCCTTTCACTATACAACTATCTTACCTGAGTGCTAGAATGCAATGTTATTAGCACAATCTAGTTGACTTGTTAGCTAGTTAGGCACTTTGTAAGGTCCTAGTATTGGGCAATAAAGTGAGTGGGTGGGTGGGTGGGGAATTCCAAGCCTCTGACTACAAGGTGCTGTCCTGGGAGAAAAGATATTCACGACCACAATCAGATATACCAGGATTTGCAGGAATCAGCAGGAGAGCCCGGGACACTCAGAATGCCTAGGAAATTCAAAAGAGGAGGTAGGAGTGGAATCCTAAAGACAAGTTTGTTATAGTGTATGGTGACAAGATGGCTTGATTTTAATACCTGCTTTTATCATTCCCAAAATGTATGGCAATAGATTAATTGACTTCTTTCGACCTTTACCGAGCTCTCCTTTTAGTAAGCTGGGAATAATCTTGCCCACGACAGGATTACCTAGGGTGGTAGACAGAGTTTCAGGAGGCTCCCATGACTCCTGCCCCAGCGATTACACCCCTGTGTGATTCCCCTCCCCACCGAGTGTGGCAGGATTGGTGTATTAGTCCTCTCAGGCTGCTGTAACAAACTACCATAGACTGGGGGGCTTAAAGGACGGACATTAATTTCTCGCGGTTCTAGAGGCTGGCAAGTCCAAGATCAATGTGCTGGCAGATTCAGTTTCTGGTAAGGGCCCTCTTCCTGGCTTGCACATGGCTGCATTCTCACTGTGCCCTTACATGGCGGGGAGGGGCTGGGGTTGCTATTGAGCTTTGGTCTCTCTTCTTCTTCTTATAAGGACACTAATCTCACCATGAGGGCTCACCCTCATGACCTCATCTAAACCTAATCACCTCCCAAAGGCCCCCACCTCCAAAACCATCACATTGGGGGTTAGCACTTCAACGTATGAATTTGAGGCGGACACAAACACTCATTCCATAACAATCAGTGACTTGTTTCTAAGAGAATACAGTGAGGATGACAGGATATACATGATTACATGGTGATGTTATAAAAGATAGTAGCCGCTATCTTGCTGGAATTTCTCTCTCTCCTGCTGGTATTCGGAAAGCAAGTGGCCATGTGGGGGACCCCCACAGGGCAAGGAACTGTGGGTGGCCTCCAGCCAACATCCAGCAAAACGCTGATGCCCTCAGTCCTACAATGGCAAGGAACTGAATTCTTACAAAACCTCAGGTGAGTTTGCAAGTGGATAATCTCCCATTGGAGCCTCAGATGAGACAGTACCTCTGGCCTACATCTTGACTGCAGCCTCGTGAGACTGACTGCAGGGACCCAGTGAAGCCATTCTTGGCCTCCTGACCACAGAAACTATGAGATAATAAGTGTGTGGTTGTGAGCAGCTAAGTTTGTGGAAATCTTGTTACATAGCAATGGCTAACTAATACACCTAGCCTAGTGCTTAACTCCAAGTCATTGCTCAGTATTAACTTTCTCTCCTTCCTCTATTACATTTATTTCTTAATGTGATTTTTGCTGAGACCACTCTTTAAAGCACTGTTTATCACAACACGCCCATGGGACAGGTCCAACCTGGATAATCCTTATTTTCTTCCTTGCAGTTTCTCTGTCAGTGACATGAGATTAATCCAGCCGTATAAACAGATTGCAGCACTAATATGCTGATGAAAAACCAGTTCAGCCCAGAAAAGTCTATGTTAGTCCCCCATAAATGGATATATGTGTCCTTTCCTTTTCCAGAAACCGTTTTTGCTTTCCTCTGCTATCTCTGTGATTCATTGCTTTCTCATTGTTGTCTCCCTTGCCCCAAATAAACATGTGGTCTGCATAAACAGTGTTGTGGAGGCTGTTAGACTCTCACCAAAGACATGTGTTCTGCTCTCATGCTAGAGAGTTGTTGCTGGGAAGTGGCTGCTCATACAGGGACTGTACGTCCAGGCACTAACCGGCCCCCCCCCCCCCCTCCCCCTCCCGCCATGTTCAGTTGGGGCCATGTGATTAATTCAAGTCAATGGAATGTGGGTGGAAGTGATCTATTTTCAGACCTCTGCCTGCTTGTTTTTCCACGTGATCTACTACATCTTCCTTCCCTCTACCACCAGAAGCGAGGGCTCTGAGGCCACAAGGGATGATGGAATCTCAGGATGGAAGCATGCTGGAGCTGGGGATTCTGAATCACTTGCAAATCCCTAGACTACGTCTGCCCCTCAAATACTTGACTAGAATTAGAGTGGAAAAATATTTGATTGTGCAGAGGCCCTGAGGTTTTATCTACTAAGAAGCTACTCGGATTTCTGTCTTCATCAGTTTGGGCTTCTATAACAAATGATCACAGACCCAGTGGCTTAAACAACAAACTTTGATTTCTCACAGTTCTGGAGGCTGGGAAGTCCAATATCAAGATGCTGGCAGATTCATTGTCTGGGGAGGACCTGCCTGCTGGCTTGTAGATGGCTGTCTTCTTGCTGTGTCCTCATGTGGTAAAGAGCAGAAAGTAAGAGCAAGCTCTTGTGCCTCTTTTTTTTTTTTTTTAAATAAGGGCATTAATCCCATGCATGAGGGCTCCACCCTCATGACCTAATGCCCTCCCAATGCTCCAACTCCTAACACCACAGCATTAGGGGTTAGGATTTCAAAATATGAATTTTGGGAGGACACAAACATTTATTCCATAAACATTACTTTAATTGATTTGCTCTATAAAGGTAGTTTCAAGCCAAGTTCCCAGGCAGAAGGTAATGCCTAAGTCCCTCCAACGTGGAAAAACTTGAAGCTGCCCACCAGGGTTTGGACTTAAGCAGACCTTGAACCTGAACACTGCTCCTACAGACTGTGGTGTACCTCTTGCTATGCTTTCCCCTGGTGGCCTACGTCTTCTTTACTTTCTTACTTCCTGTAGGCTGTTGTCCTGGTCAAACCAGCCAGGACCTCCAGAACCATGACATTTGAACACTGTCTTGCATTAAACATCAGAGTGACTTTGAACTCATGATGCCATGAACCAACCCTCTCTCCCCACCCACCCCTGACAAGATGAGTCCCCTTGGAGACCAAAGCGGGTGTGAATCAAATCAGAGTGTGCTTTGCACCTTTGGACACTAAACTTGACAGCTGGTCCCCAACTTGTACCTGATCCTATATCTAAGTCATTGCCCAACTTCCTTTCATTTTCTCTGCATCCCCAACTACACCATTGCTGCAGAGGCAGTGTGCCTGAGGCCATGCCTATCCAAACACGCATGATATATCCATGATCCTGGCCTTAAGGGAGGCTCTTGATTTCAGCTACTTATCTGAAACACATATCTTTATGTGTGGGTCATTTTGACACTTGGTTGTATACACTTCAAGATTTTAAGAAAAGTTATCACTACCCTATGGATCCTGGACACCTTTGTTGAGTACAGTCTATAGTTATCTGGTTTTATAGACTGGATGTTATACAATTTCTCTATGTTGACTTGAGTCAAAGCCAAAGTTTCTGAGCCTCTAATGCAGTCGTATTCCCCTGAGGTCAGTTGTTAGTCTCTCTTCTTGAAGATTGTGCTGAAAGACCAGTGATCTTAAATAGTCCTCGTCCCATCCAAGATTCCAAGGGTGACTCCCAGGAAGGTGATATATGAGGGCTGATGGGGCAGTTTTAGCCTCTGTCTGACACTGTATTCCTGGGGACAACTCCTATCCTTCATAGAATTTTTTTTTACCTTCTAAGCTTTATGTATTTCCCTTTTTCATCAGTAAAAATCCCCAATCACAAACAATATATCAAATAAGATTAACCCATTGTCTCCCCTGAAGGATGCTCTCACATGGTCCAAAGCGGAATGGCTTTAGGAAGCAGCAACCTTCCAGTGAGGAGTTAAATGACATTTTTGCCCTTAAAAGATGTTAAACAACCTGACTTAGTATATGGTTCCCTTCCCTTCATCACATTCCAACCCATATCTGTATGATGCTCCTAATTTATTGTCTTTTTTAAATTTTCAGTGATTCCTTGTCAGCAATATAGCTTCAGTGGCTTCACAGAGACTCTGCTGTTTATCTCTAGAATTTTGTGTGCAGACTAAAAATGAGAAAAATTATTGTTTTACTACATAAAACCATGGAAACATGGAAAGTATCTTTTGTTTTGGGGAAGAAGTGTTACATATTATCAATATATCTGCCTTGTTCAATAACTTTATATATGTTTACTTAAATCAGGTGTCCTATTCTTATTGAATATGTTTTAGGATAAATGGAAATCATCCATTTGTCCATTCAGCTATTATTCTCCCATTCACTCATTCAACGTTTTTTTTGAATTAAGAACTGTTGGGGTTACATGGTGAATAAGACAGAGTCTTACATTTACAGAACCAATACTCAGAGTTTATTTAATCTATTAAAATGGTTTCTCCCATTCTGAATGAGAAATTTTACTTTCATTATTTTCTGAGGTGTACTTTCAGTTGTGATTCTAAGAGCTAGTTTCTCATTCCATATCTCTAGAATAAATGTGAGCCCCTGTCCAGGGTTTCTGGCCCTCAATCCTCATCAAGTATTTTTTTGGAAAAATAGTTTTTCTTCACAAAAGAGAGGAATACTTGGAAAGAACTCCAATCTTGTCCTCCAGGATGATACGAAAATGCCCACTAAGAGCAGAGAGGGCGTCGAACCCAAAGTTGTGGGCGCCATGCCTCACTTTGTGATGTTTACTCCTGGTAGCTGCTGTCATGACACAGGGCGCCCTGCAGTATGTCTTGAGGAATGTCTTGTCTGAGGAATGTCCCTCAGCTGTGACCTCTGGAGCAGACTTCTGGGGACCGTGCTCACGATGGAGATTCTCCTTGGCAGCTGGTCTCAGTAGCACCTGGTGAAGGAAAATTCCACGTCTGCTCCTGTCAGTGGTGGCAACTGCTCTCAGTCTTTCAACAGCTTCTACTGGAGTGGAAACCAGGGCGAGGGTCTTCTCACAGCTGTATCCATTGGCAGCTGGAGAAGAATCCTTACTCCCCATTCCTTCCTGTGAGTCTTGCCCCTCAGAAAGGACCAGCCCAGAGAAGTTTTCAGAATGGACTCTGCTGAATGTTCTGGAGGACAAATTTGAGGAAATTTCAAAACAACCCTTACAATATGCAGTGGATACATTCATACTCTCCAACTACCCCATTAACCCCCTTGGTTGTGTTGGACTCCATGACTCAAAATGAACTCTTACCCTTGCCGAGGGACACAGGAAGCCAGCAATGGTCCCTTCTTCTCAGCAGCGAATCCAATGCTAGTCATTCATTCACTTAACTTTTTTCTTGAGTATCAATTATAAGGGCTGTTGGGGGTATAATAATGGCCCAATAATGGTATAACTGTTGGGGTTATAATAGTATTCATATATTATACTAAAATATTCATATCCACACCAATATATGGCTATAACTTGTAGCAAATACAATACAATGGAAGGGAAACATAGGCTAGTATGAAAGAAGGTGGTCATGGGAAGGAGGCTGTGGTAGGGTAGCCCTGGGGTACGGATGTTGAAGCTCAGATCTGAAAGGCTTACAGATGAGTGGCATCTTTTTAGGAACTGGAGCAGCGCAAGAGGAACAGGGCATCAGGGTCATGCAGACCAGACACAGGTCATGAGTATGGAGACGACCTTGAAGATATCCCAGGAGAAGAAGCCAAATGGCAGTAGGATATATCAATCCAATCCAAAGAAAGCTAGTCCAAAGAAGAAAGGTGAACCAAGAAATAAAAATGGGAGTCACCTTCATACACATGATAATTAAAGCCACTAGACACACTTAATAGGATTGCCTAGGGAGAGGGTGAGGGGTCAGTCGATAAAGGGTCTTCAGGCTGAGCCTCGAGTGGATCCCCCACTTACTGGCAGGTGGAGGAAGGAGGCTGGACAATGGGAAAGCCCAATTCCAAGTTACCTAATCACGCGTTCTCCCTGGAAGCTCAGAGGTCCTCCATGCTTTGTATGACTGGAAATTGATTTATAGAGATGTCCTTGTATTCTTAACCAAAGTGAGGGAATATGAAAAGATACTTGTGTGAAATCAAGTTAATGTTCATCTTCTACATTAGACCAAAAATACAATAAGAGCAGAGAAAGTCTCGTTTGCTCACTCAGCTCCTAGTAGTTAGCATAGTGCCTGGCCCACAGAGGAACTCAGTAAATATTTGCTGGAAAAAAAAAAATCCATCCATCACAACCTCTGGGAATAATATAGCAATTTAACCAGTTGAAGTAGGATTAAGTGCCTCAGCAAAGGGAAGTACTTAGAATACTCGCAATAAATATATAGATATACACACGTGCATACAAACACACGCAGGGCAAATTTATCCTTATTCACAAAAAATTGAAGGCATACAAATTTCTAATTTGTTCATATATATTAACTGTGTCTACCTGGGCTGGAAGAACTATTAACGTGTAAATATTTAATTTTTAGAGCGCTCTAGAATGGAATCGAATGTATTGGTAGATCCAAACAGGAAAAAAGGAAAAAACATACCCTTGAGGCCAAGATGGTAGGTAAGAACCCAAATAAACCTGAGAGATTTATCTCAAATAAATTCCTTGAGGGAAATGCAACACCACTTTCCCCCTCAAAATGACAAACCTCTAAAGTAAAGTTTGGTTCATGGTTGCTGTAGATCAAGTGGCTGCTTTAAAGCTACAGGCAAATGAAAATGTAATCCCTTTGTTACCGCCCTTCCACGCCAATGAGTCAAAATGGGATTGAGACTTACATTTGTGGGAATTTTTTCAGTGTGTAGTTATCAGAAACCTAAGCCCAGGAGTGATAGGAAAAGAGAGAGACAGAGGCAGAGAGAGAGGGAGAGAGGGAAAGAAAAAAAGAAAGAGAGAAATTCAGTACGCTGTAGGACAGAAAAGTATCATCATACCAAGGTAATGGTTATATAAACAGCATAAAAAGCCTGTAAACTGGTGTAGTCAGAATTATATTCGGGATTGGATTCATCAGAAATGTTAAGATTCAACATTTCCTTTTTATCAGTTCTTGAATCCTCAGTGTGCGTGGTGCTATTATCAGCAAATTCTTTATATGATATTGATCTGTAAATCAGCAAGGGCCGTAGTAATAATTTTAACTCCCTAGCTCCCTATTTATAAATGAAAGCTTCATTGCAGAGTTCCACTTATGCTACCAGACTAGTAATTTCACAGGATAACTGTTATTAAAACAACAAACTGAAATCCACTGTATAGGATGGCCTCATTTTTCTTTTCCATACTATAGAAAAACCCATTGCTGTGACTGTTGACTAATACTATTTTGGGGTGAAATGGACAGTTGTCCCAATTATTTTATGGGTTTCAGATTTGAGCATTTATCCTTGAAATTATCCAAAAAGGCATACACGCTACCTTTTGTGTGTCCATACAGAGGACAGATAATAAGTGATTATGTTCCTAATGTCTGCTTGTTTAAGTCAATTGTTTAGAACTCAAAATGTATTTTTCCATAGAATAATTATAATATTATCAGATTTGATGCTGTTGACATAGCAGTATTGTATTTTTTAAGGTTCACGTTCCTGTTAAAATTTTAAGATTTGTGGTAAATCGGCTTCTAGTCGTTGGCCTGGGAAAACTTGGACTGTTTATAATATTTTTTTTCTCCAGGAAAATGTACTCCAAATTCCAGCAGGAGACCCCAGGCACACATGCCCCTCCCCAGGGAGCAGCTCCTCCAGCATTGGCCTTGGGGGTCAGGGATCCATGGGAGGGACATTGAATGAGATTGAGCTTTTATAACCTGCTAACACTTTATAGGTACGATAGAAAAATATCCTTTAGGGGTCAGTGTCCAGGTTTTCTGTTTGGGTGAAGAGACCGCCTTTCCCCATCAGCAATGGGGACCTCACGTTTAGACCCTTCTGGGGTTGGTACCTTTCCAGTGATCCCCACGTCCTGGTGTTCATGCTGTTGTGTGACCTCTTCCCCTTGAGTGACCGTGGACCGTAGTCCTGACTGAATGAATGAATATAATGATAGTCCTGACTGAATGAACATAATGTGGCCGAGGTGATGGAATGCCCCTTCTGAGGTCAGGGGGCAAGGAGACAGTGGATTCTCCCTTGGGTGCCCTCTCTCTGGCTCCTTCTGGGGGGAAGCTGGCTGCCATATTGTGAGGCATCGAAAATCAAGGAGCAAGATTATCTCTTCACTTTTCAATGAACTTAGGAGGAAACCTGCAACTGTGGCCTATATTACATGAAAAAGAAAGCACATCTTTCTTTTTTTTTTTTTTTTTAAAGAAGATTACTTATAAAATTATAAAAGACATACTTTCCCCTGTGGAAAGCCTGAAAAATATAAAAACAAACAAATGCCAATTGTTCATCATCTCACCTTTTAAACATGAGTGTTTTAAATACATTGGTGTGTTTCTTATCTCTTTTTGTAGGTGCTTTTTTCTTTCTTTTTGGTTAACTTAGTTGAGAAGTAATACCTTTGACAATTTAAGGTGATTTTCCAGGAAAATCTTTTTCTATTTTATTTTACTTTATTTGATGTGGACCATTTTTAAAGTCTTTATTGAATTTGTTACAATAGTGCTTCTGTTTTATGTTTTGGTTTTCTGGCCCCAAGGCATGTGGGATCTTAGCTCCCCGACCAGGGATCGGACTCACACCCCCTGCATTGGAAGGCGAAGTCTTAACCGCTGGACCACCAGGAACTTCCTCCATATTATTTTAAACTTTTATAAGACATTTTAAAAGAGATGTATTCTATTCCATATTCCAATATATCATCATTTACTTATTTCCCTATTTGTGGACATTTGGACTATTCCCAGATTTTCACTATTATAAACATTTTTGATTATAGATCTTTGTGCAAATTTTTCATGAGGACAGAACTTGTATTGCTAAGGCAAAGTTTTTGAAAACTTTTAGTACAAATTTCCAAATTATTTTCTAGAATGATTGAAACATGACAGACATTTACATTCCTACAGATAATATAGGGACTTGCCTGCCTCTCTTATACTGAAAATTAACATAAAAACAAACCGTTGGCTAAGTTGATGGCAAAAAAACCCTTATTGTTTTCACAAATCATTTTTTAATACCTTGGAGGTTCACTTCAGGCACAAAAGTCTCTATTAGTGAGGTTTTATTGTAGCTACAAATAGTAAGAGACGTTGAAGGAGAATCAGCCTAAAATCTAGTCAAATTATTATCCACTAACTTATTATCACTCTCAATGATTTTTGAAGGGAGAACTTAATTATATGTTGCTGCTAACAATGTTCCTATTCAAAGCCTTCATCAGGAAGAGTAACCTTTATTTATTTATTTATTTTTGGCTGCATTGGGTCTTCCTTGCTGCACCCAGGCTTTCTCTAGTTGCGGCGAGTGGGGGCTACTCTTCATTGCGGTATGTGGGCTTCTCATTGTGGTGGCTTCTCTTGTTGGGGAGCATGGGCTGTAGGCACGTGGGCTTCAGTAGTTGTGGCACTCGGGCTCAGTAGTTGTGTCTTGTAGGCTGTAGAGCGCAGGCTCAGTAGTTTTGGCTCACGGGATTAGTTGCTCTGTGGCATGTGGGATCATCCCGGTCCAGGGCTCAAACCCGCGTCCCCTGCATTGGCAGGTGGATTCTCAACCACTGTGCCACCAGGGAAGCCCAGGGAGGGTAACCTTGTCTCATCTTGCAAATTCCAAACTGTAGCTCTTATCCGGAAGCCTACTTCCTCCCCAAGCCCTCCACCCACAGTCCAAACAGTGGATTTCCAAGTGTGGTTGGGGAGCTGTGTCCATGAGAACAGCACCCAAATAAAATGTCCCTGGAATCTCCTTGAGGCTTATTGGATTCTTATCTCTAGGGCCCAGGAAATTTGACTTTTTAAAAAAAACAATTGAATCTTATGTGCATGTGAATTGACTCTTACGTGCCTGTGAATTTTATTTTTATTTTATTTTTGCTTCAGATTTTACTTTCTATGAGTGACGACGTTATTCTTTTGCTTTGCTTTTATTCAAAACTTGTAACTCTTCCCAGAGGTTAATAAGTCTCTGGTGAATCTAATTATAAGCTAGCAATAAAGTTCCATTTAGGAAATGCTCACATAATTGACCCACATTAGCTACAGTGAGAACATCACCACTTTGGGAATCTTTTTAATTTAAATAGTGTTTGGTAAATCAACTTCTCATTTAAAAGAATGTGAATTCTAATATACTGACACCCACACAGCCACCATTTTATCTGACAAAGAAAAGAGACCTTCCCATTTTTGACATTTTAAGGAAGTAGATTTAGAATAACCAAGGAAAAATTAATTTTAACTCAAAACCTTCACGGAAGTTATGTCACTAAAGTCCAGCACAGAGACAGAAAACCACATTGGCTTTGGAGGAAGATTTGAGTTTGCTTCTAGCTCTGCCACTCCTGGCTGTAGGTGCCTAAGCAAAGCCTGAGTGTCTGTGAACCTCAGTGTTTCCTCTGTGAAATGGGGATTTTACAGGTTGTTGTGAAGATCAACTTCTGTACGAGGGAAGAACAGATCTGCCTCCATATTGGATCTGTTTCTTTGTATTCTATTGCTTTTGCTACAAATTAAGAATGTTGCCTGTAGACTGAAACATATAGGATAGCCCATTCTCAAGGCTCTGATCTTTAAAGGTATAACACTTTCCCATTCACTTAGAGATAAAAAGTTGCAAAACAGAGAATGACATTTGTCTTATCAGAGGTTTACAGGAACATCGTGACCGGACTTAAGAGGACAGTTGCAGGAACAAAGAGTTCCAGCCACAGCCCCTCCCCTTTTCACATTAAAGAAACCTGAATTCTAACTCAAGTAAGATGGTTCTTTGGGACACTAGTCCACCATCTCCTCAGTTTGCTGGATTTCCAAATAAAGTTGCTATTCCTTGCCCCAACACCTCATCTCTCGATTTCTTTGCCTGTCATGCAGTGAGCAGTACAAGTTTGGACTTGTAACAGTATGACAATATAGGCAGATAGGCCTTTGAGTCTCAGCTGTTCCGATGCCTTTCCCAGTTCCCGCCCTGGAACCCATACCTCTACCTGGCAGAAAGGCACGCCGGGCGGCTCAAAATTCCAGGAATGAAGGAACTGAGACCTGATTCTGTATAATCTAAGCATCTCTTTTCTGTCCTATGTCTCTTTTGAATTCGAGCTACCAACAATTATTTTTTTTCGGGGGTGATGGGGTTTGTGACATTTCTTTGAGTACATATCCATGAATATTTTCTTTATTTTGATAATTATAACCTTTAGAATCATACCATGCTCCTTTGTCTGCATCTATCAAGTCGATTACATGCCTTTCCAAAATTTATAAGTCGATTAGTTATATTAATATATTTCCTAACAACCAAAACATAGGCATTTTGGTGTAGGATTTACTTAATCGTGCCGTAAAGTTTTTTACTGTTAGGTTTATTAAGGTAGTATTCATTTTTTTCAGTAGGTTGCCTTTTTATTTTGTTGATGGTTCCTTTGATGTGCATAAGCTTTTGAGTTTGCTGTCCTGCCTTTCATTATTTTGCATTTATTGGTTTTGCTTTTTTTTTGTCAGATTCAGAAAATCATCTCCAATACCTATGTCAAGGAACTTACTGCCTTTATGTTTTCTTTTATGAGATTTATGGTTTTACATCTTCCATCCAAGTCTTTAACTCATTTTAAGTTATTTTTTGTGTATGGTGTATGATAGTGGTCCAGTTTCATTCTTTTGCATGTGGATGCCCAGTTTTCCCAACAACGGTTAATAAAGAGATTATTCTATTCTTCCCTTATTTATTCTTGGCTCCTTTGTCATAAATTAATTGACCATATATGCTTAGGCTTATTTCTGTGCTATTTTTTCCATTGATCTGTGTGTTTTTATGTCCATATCGTACTGTTTTTATGACCATAGTAATAGAGTTTGAAATCCTGAAGCATGAAGCCTCCAGGTTTTTTCTTTTTTATCGTGATTGCTTTTGCTATTTGGGTTTTTTTGTGGTTCCATGCAAATTTTACAATTGTTGGTTCTATTTCTGTGAAAAATGCTATAGAAATTTTGATAGGGATTGCAGTGAACCCGTATATTGCTTTGGGAAGTTGTTTTTAAATGACTGTTGAGTTGCATCGTTAGAAGTTACTTCAAGGACATTTGTCACTTCTTTTGTGATGAATTCCACAATTTTTATTGAAGTTTTTAAAAGGTAAGCTGTTGTCCCTGTGGTTTTGGGTGTACCTCTCCAGAGAAAGGAGAATGGCTGTAATTTTCACACCACCAGATCACAGATCCCAGGCAAGCCTGGCCCGTGGCGAAGAAGAAGCAAACATTTTGCGGTTCTTTTTCCCCCAGCGCAGAGGGCTGTCAGCCGTCCTGTTAGAAGCAGAGTAAATGGACAGTGAAGCAATGCTCTGTGGGGTCCGTCCCTGTTCATTTTGTTCATCGAGGGTCTCGCAGCAGCCTTCCCGAAGCTTCTTCCAGGCCCTGCAGAGGGGATGGCATCCAGCAAGGGGAGAGGCAGAATGTAGGTAGACCCGAGAGAGGGCACACATTTGGGCCCATCATCAAGAACCTCCACTGATGATGGCATTTTTTCTGGACCTTAACCTGCCCTTGGAGGGAAAAAGTAAGAAAGTGAAAATGAAGTGCCCTTGAGGGCTTGGGGTGGAGGAGAAGGGTGTCAGCCACAGGGCACCTTGGACGAGGATCTCAGTCATTTATATTTGCACCGCTTCCCAGAAGGCGAGCTTGCCCTTTGCCACTGGGAACTGTTGTCACGCAGGAAATAATAGAGGAGAAGAGTGAGTGCATTTCCCGAGTCAAGGAGTGAGCCCGTGGAAGCCCTGTTCCCTGTGCATTTGTGCCTGTCACCAAAGAGCTGGATTTCCCCAGAATGGGCATCAAAGCCCCTTTTCATTCCTTGCAGTCTGCTCTGGTTACAGCTGAACGATTCAGACGTCCTTTTCCCCTACTTGGTCAGGAGGAATTTATAACCCTATGTTTCCCAAGGTGACAAATTCATGTAATTCCACCTCCATGAAAAAAAAAAATGACATAAAGGAAAACCTCTTACATCCTGCCCCCCAATGCCTTACTTTGGCCACAGGAGAGACTGCTTCTTGCTAAATTTAATCCAAATTTAATCCATTATTCATGGGCCAAAAGCCTCAAGGTCTCTTAGAAATTAAATTCATCTTCAAAGAGCAGAATAGGACATCATCTTATTATACATTGTGAACTGAGATTTTTTTAGAATTGGCATCAACACCCTAAAAGTAGAATCAAATATGTAATGTGGTTCATTCATAGCATGTAGGCTTAAAACTGAAGAAAATTATCTGTCTTTATTTTGGGTAGAAGCTCTTGTACATGCTCACAGGGGCTCCAAAAGAAACGCATGGAGTCTGTTCAAGTTCTCTGGGTTTAGTGGAGAAGGTCCCAGATCATAGCTAGGGCTGTGCTCATTGACAGACGGGTCAGTGCCTTTTTGCACATTTTGGGGATGTTTGGAGAGTGTCTCAGATGGTAAAACTAAAAATGATGGATACTGGAAATGGAGACTCTAGCCCATTTTAGGTAAGGATTAGTTCATAGATTAAATATAGTTGAATAAATCTAAATATCTAACAACGTTGAGATCATTCGTTCTGGAGATAGAAATACTACATTTGAGGGTGCCTCTGCTACTTGTGAGGTCTGACTTTAAGTCACATGGTAGCTGTAAACTTGCTTTCTTATTGATACAGCAGGACTCCCAAGCCTAGCCTAACTCACAGACATTAGGACAATACTTTGAAGCTGTCAAGGACACACAGCAGTGCTGGCACGTGGTCCCGGCTCACGAATGGCAGGTGTAATTTATGATCTAAAAGTGCTTCTACCGGGTAATGTCACGGTAGTTACTCATGGCCCTGTGAAACTTGTTAAGACACTAGAGGACTAGAGAACTGAGGCACCAGAGTGGTCAGGAGACCAGGCTCGGAGCCGCACTGCCTGGGAGCACTGCAGGAGGTGCGGGAGCTCGAGCCTTGTTCTGTCCTTCCTGTCACTCATCAGCTGAAAGGGATCAATGACAGATCCACTTGTAGAGTTTCTGTGAGGATTAGTAAGCTGCTCCCTTGAGACTGTGCCTGTCACAGGGCAAGCCCTAGGCTGCTCTTTGCCATTATTATTATTATTGTTGTTATTCTTATTATGTTTAATGCAGTGGTCTCCAGGGCATAGTCTTGATGATCACATTCCAGTGCAAGAAAGCTAGGGCCATGGTTCATTTTTGTGCCTTTCTTCCCCTCTTTCTTTCTTTCTAAATTGACATATGCTTGAGTTATAATGTGTTAGTTTCAGGTGCTTCAGCGAAGTGATTCAGCTATACACATATATTTATATTTCTTATATATCTGTACTTCGTTTCAGATTCTTTTCCATTATAGGTTATTACAAGATATTCAATATATTTCCCTGTGCTATAGAGTAGGTCTTGTTGGTTACCTATCTTATGTATAGCGGTGATTATCTTTCAATTCCAAATTCTTAATTTATCCCTCCCCCCACCACCCCACTTTCTCCTTTGATAACTAGAAGTTTGTTTTCTGTGTTGTGAGTCTGTTTCTGTTTTGTGAATAAGTTCATTTGTATCATTTTCTTAGGTTCCATATATGAGTGATATCATATGGTATTTGTCTTTCTCTTTCTGACCGACTTCACTCAGTATGACAACCTCTAGGTCCGTCCATGTTGCTGCACATGGCATTATTTCATTCTTTTTTATGGCTGAGTAATATTCCATTGTATATATATATACCACACCTCCTTTATCCATTCCTCTGTTGATGGACACTTAGGTTGCTTCTATGTCTGGGCTATTGTGAATAGTGCTGCAATGAGCAATGGGGTGCAGGTATCTTTTTGAATTAGAGTTTTCGCCTTTTCTGGATATACACCCAGGAGTGGGATTGCTGGATCATATGGTAACCGTGGATCGTTTTTGAAACTCATTCAAGAAACGTTGCCAGTTGGGTTTTCCAGGAAGCAGATTCTGGCAGCAGGTTTCTTTTAGAAAGTGCCCTTGGAATCCACCCTGTGGAAGGGAGGGGAGGCAGCTGCATTGAGGAGAGAGAATGGGCTGCCTGGAGACTGCAGGGCAGCAGACTCCATGGGGAGCAGGGTGTGGGCACCAAAGGTCTCTCCTTCAATCAGTCCTTGGATGTGGCTGCCACGGCAAGGGTGCGCCTTGAGCAAGGGTGCGCCTTGAGCAAGGGTGATGGGACACCCCTGTGGGAAGGACATCTGGGGGACGTCCACACACAGCCCTTCTAGCAGCTGAAACAGCAAGTCCTTCGCTGAAGGGGGACCAGGCAGTGCCCATCCCCCTCTATCACAGAAATATGTACTGGCCAGGCCCTGAGATGGTTATATTTGTACTATTTAAAACATGTGTATTTCTGTGTAATCTCCAGCTCTGTACAAGCAGTGCTTCTGTATTTATTGATCTGTTGGCTGGGCTGTAAGCTGCCAGAGGGCAAGTACCATGTTTTAATTCATCTTCGCCTCCCAAGTACCTAAAATCATGCTCAGTGCATCGTAGCTGCTGGATAAATCTTGCTGCAGGAATAAGCCAGTGAATGGCTGCGTGAAACAAGGATTCAGAGAAAGGACTGATGGATTGTAGAAGAAAGTGGTCCGGGCTTCACAGTACTGTGTGGTTCAGGGCAGCTGGGGAAGGAGATTGTAAGTGCTCATAAACCTTGATGCCTGAGAATAGTATTTTTTCCCCTTTTGGTTTCATATGGGCTTTTGGGGGAAAAGTTCGTGTGAAAACATTAAAATTCATAAAATTTAAATAAGACAGTAAATTGTACCTTGTAGCTATGGATTCAATTGATGGATTGAAAATTCTTCTAAGCTTGAAGAAGAATTTGAATTCAGTGTTTAGAGACTTTCCATATGATTCTAATTAAGAATAAGTACGTTAAAATAGTCAATAAAAATTTGGGGATAAAATACGTTATTAAAACTACTTTCATTCTTTCAGAAATGGGAGCATTGTAGAAAACAAACAGGAATATTTGCTCTGATGCTTTTAGATTTAATTTACACTTTGTACAGCTCACTTATTGGGGATACGTTTATTTTTAGTGCTGAGGGTATTAAAACATCTAAAAGTGTTTTGAAGTATTTGCCTATGATTCTGGCACTTGAATTACACTCATACCTATAAAGGGTAAGACAACTAGTCTTCAGAAATTTGTCAATTTTATGTGATTTTTGTTTAAAATCTTCTTGAAAATTGCTAGTGTTTACATAAAAAGAATCTTTTTCAGGTCACATCCAATAGGATCTTTTGCTACATGTCAAGAAATTGTCTTTTCTACTTTAAAAAAGGAAAGAGTAATTTTTCTCTCGTTAGAAGTTTTACATTTTTGATGTTTAGACCATTCTCTCTTTGCCTCAAAGGTAATTCAACATTCTGAAAGAGGTGCTGTATTTTCAGGACTAGCTAAGCTGCTAAAACTTCCGTTTATATCAGTTATATTTCCTATACTGACTGGAAGTGTATCAGTTCTACAGTCTAGAAACAACTTTGGCAATGATG
This sequence comes from Monodon monoceros, assembly GCF_005190385.1. NCBI lineage: Eukaryota > Metazoa > Chordata > Mammalia > Artiodactyla > Monodontidae > Monodon > Monodon monoceros. The sequence continues at coordinate 5,327,590 of NW_021703782.1, read as the reverse complement.
AAAATCTACCAGACCATGCCATGTTTACAAAAGTGGACAGAAATAGTTTTTAGAAAATAATTTGAAATAATATCTCAGATATTACACACACACACACACACACACACACACACACACAAATCACTGTCATTCCTCTATGTTCCCATGACTCTATCATGGTTCATAGTTTAGTCTTAAGAACATAAGAGAATTTTTATTTAAACTAGGTTCTCAGCAGAAGGTCATAGTGATTATCAGACACTGCAGGCATAATAACTTAGGATTCTGTACTATCACTGGCATTACATAAATTTAATATTGTCTGAGAATTAGATGAGCAACTTCAGGAAGTCCCCGGTTCTTCACTATTTACTTCCTCCATGAAATATCAGGCGTGGTCACTCTGGCCATGACTGCAATACACCCCCGCCTGTTTTAGCTCAGACCCGTGACCTTGGATCTTCCCCCAAAAGGTATATGTAGCAGACTTTTCACCTCACTGCACTTCCACCTTTTTATCAAAGCAAAAATGAACTTTTATCTGCAAAGTTCTTTCTATTACGAATTCTCTGGCCATTATGACAGTCTGCAATAACAATCTTCAAATGAAACGCCAGTTGGTTTTTTTTATAGCATGTATAATGGAACAACTCCAAATAGTTATGTTTTTCTCCATCTATTGACAGATCCTCTGGTTGGCTAATCTAATTTGACTTTCTGCCCCGACCTCCCCACTGAATTATTTCTACTGGTGATGGGTTAACATGATTACCTGTACATTTCTCTAAATCCCAAACGTAAAGACTACTTTTTAACTATAAGTAGGCTGGCAAATAGTATTTTTCAAAAACATAAGGATGCTTCTACTAGAGTGTTTGGTGACCATAGGAGATATCCATATATATCAGAGGAAAGCATTGTAGTAGGGAGGCACGCACTATGAGAAAAAGTGATCAATATCTAAACTGTGTCTAATTTTTGAATTTGAAAATGTATATATCCAAAGAAAACAGTAACACTAATTGAAAAAGATACATGCACCCCAATGTTCATAGCAGCATTATTTACAATAGCCAAGATATGGAAGCAACCTAAGTGTCCACCAACAGATGAATGGATAAAGAAGATGTGTCTATATATATATATATATATATATATATATATATATATATATATATATGACTCAGCCATAAAGAAGAATGAAATTCTGCCATTTGTGACAACATGGATGGGCCCAGAGGATATTATGCTAAGTGAAATAAGTCAAACAGAAGAATACAAATACTCTATGTTATCGCTTATATGTGGAAGCTAAAAAAATAAATGAATGTACATAACAGAAGCAGACTCACAGATACAGAGAACAAACTATTAGTTATACTGCAGAGGAAAGCAGGAAGGGACAAGATAGGGGTAGGGGATTAAGAGGTATAAACTACTATGTATAAATAAATAAGCAACAAGGATGTATTGTACGGCACAGGGAAATATAGCCATTATTTTATAATAACTTTAAATGGAGCGTAATCTATAGAAATATAGAACCACTGTGTTGTACACTTGAAGCTAATATAATATTGTAAGTCAGCTGTGCTTCAGTAAAAACCACTAAGGGTGTGCTGCAGAGTAACTTGTCCAACCTCGAGGAACTGAAAATGTCTCCACTGAGGGAGACAGAATTAGAGAGGTAGGAACCCCAAACCCACCTACTTCATAATTCTGTCTAAATTGTTCAGGCTGCACCCCTTGTAATATCTTGCATCTTGCCTCAGGCACACGGGCCCTAGGTAAGCGAGAGTGGCTGTAAAATTTTATATTCTTCCTATGAAAATCAAATGTAAAATAGGTTAGAGGATTTTTCCATGTTTTGATGGTTGGTAAAAGTCTCCTTTCACAAGGGTAACTTTCCTAAGTAAAGTAATCAAGGCGCATGATTTGATAATTGATGAACAGGGAAATGCTTTAATGAATTATTGAAGCACTTGGCTCAGGTGTGCGTTTCCCAGGGACAGAATACAGAATTACTGCTTAGTGATTAGACCGTCAATGTTCCTTACCCAGTTGACCGTAATTAAAATAATTTTATACTTGGTTTGCTATTGGGAATTAAAACTCACACCTCAGTTACCTGGTAAAAGGTTTTCAAGGCTCATGGCAGGAGACGTGAGGGTTTTAAAATGCCAACCTGTGTTCTTCCTCTGAATTTCAAATTCCTCGATCGTTCGTGTCTGATTAAAGTTGTATCTGACTAATTGATAATGGCTTTTCAATTAGGGAAAAGCATATTTTACTTAGAAATTACATTTATTTACATTGATTTTTCTCCTCCTCAGGTTGTCTGGGCTGCTGGGTCTGATCTGATCCGCCACAACTCGTAGGAAGCTTTTGCAAGGGTAACTGACAAGTCATTCCCCAAACGTGGGCTGATGTTATCAGGCTTTGCAGAAAGGCCTGGATAAAGTCACAGTATTATTATTAGTTTTGTGGCCTCGCCATGCAGCTTGCAGGATTTTAGCTCCTGACCAGGGATTGAACCCGAGCCCCCTGCAGTGAGAGCGTGGAGTGCTAACCACTGGACAGCCAGGGAACTCCCTGTCACAGTACTATTATTATTGTTTTTTTTTTTTTTTTTGCGGTACGCGGGGCTCTCACTGTTGTGGCCCCTCCCGTTGCGGAGCACAGGCTCCGGACGCGCAGGCTCAGCGGCCATGGCCCACGAGCCCAGCAGCTCCGCAGCATGTGGGATCTTCCCGGACCGGGGCACCAACCCGTGTCCCCTGCATCGGCAGGCGGATTCTCCACCACTGCGCCACCAGGGAAGCCCCACAGTATTATTTTTGAAGAATACCTAGGAAACCCATCGTCCCTGTAAGGAGATATGGAGCTGTTTAACTGGGTGTGAACGAGGGAAGTGAAAGCCATTGTCAGCTGGTGAGGAGGTCAAGCTCTTTTCTGGGGTGGGCACAAGAATTTCTCCAGGTGTGGGAAATTGTAGCACAAGGAGCATCCCTTTTGACTCATGTGTCCCTCATTGCAGAAGTAATGAAGGGCCCTGATGAGCTCGGGCGGCCTCCTACTTTCTGTCCACGTGGTGGAGGTGGGAACAGAGATGGTCTGCGCTTTTTCCGGGGCTGGAGGAGGGAACCGGAGCTGTTTCTGCCGGTGGTGGTCCTGCCACGTAGGAGAGGTGACCCTATTCCCTTGGGGGGACGGAGGCCCCACCCCCCCCAGCGCCTAGGCAACATCATCAGGTAAGCTGACTCCTCACGACCTGGCTGAGTTCTGGGGGGCTGGACAGAGCACACTGGGCCTTTGGGGTCCCTAGGTTGCTAGGGAGTGAAGTCCTGTAGGCTGTGTTTTTAGAACAGCAGTCGTGTATTCACGGAGGCAAGTCTATTCAGGGGAGCAACGATCAATCCTGTCTCTTACCTCTAGTTTACCTCTCGACTCTGTCTTATTTTTCCCATTTCTAGAGTCACAGTCATTGTTTACACTCTCTTCTCCGCTTGACCAGTCTAAGTGCACTTGGTTTCAACTCCAGCCATTCTGGACTCTGTACCCCGTTGCCAGAGGTATTTTCCTGAAAACACAGATGGGTATTATCTGCTCTCTGATCTCCTACGGTTTTGTTCAAAGAATGAAATCCCACCTTCTCAGATGAAACCTGCCCTAGCTGACTCTGCACTGTACTTTTAGTTTGAACACTGACACTACATCCCCCTGGAGCCGGCCCAGCCGTCAGTGAGGGATCTGCCGGGACCCGGCTCTCCTTGGGACGCCTGGAGCTGCAGAGGCTTCATCTTTCTCTGCCCCCTGCCCCGGACCTCCTGGTCCTTCAAGGGCCAAGTCAGGCAGCAAGCATCCCCAGGAGTTGTGTCGCCCAGGTGATCACGTACCGTTTCCCGAGTCACCAGGTCTTCTCCCACTGGCTCACCCTGTGGTAACTCCCTCCACCACGAGGAGAGCACGGGCAGCTCAGCGAGCACCGGGGCCCCCGTGGGAAACTCCCAGCTGCTTTCACGCACTTTTCATCCCTTTCCCTTCCCTGGCCCATGGGGACATCTCAGCAGGTCTCAGATCCTCCGCGGTGGATGTATTCAGCCAGAACAGGTCCTTCTTCAGGTCTTAGGAAATCTCATTCAATCAGAAACAGAAACATTCTCATCCAATTCCAAGCTTCTTCCTCAACACAGGTGGCACCCGGGGTCCAGAAGAGGCCGTGGAGAAGGGAGGGGCTCCGTCTTGCCAGCTCCCCTTCCCTCCTTTCTCCTCACTGGACCGCGGCTCCTGTGCGGCTGGGGGAGGGGGGCGAGGAGAGGGCCCGAGACCTCACTCAGCAGGGCTTCGTGGAGAGCTCTCCGGCTGCTCGCTTTCTTCTGTCCTGCTTGGGCCCAACACCGGCTGGCTCTCCATCAAGTGTGTGTGTGTGTGTGTGTGTGTGTGTGTGTGTGTGAAGCCCAGAGGGGGTGCGGGGACAGCACGCTTGTCCTCCACACACACATGCACACCACACACACATACGTACCATACACACACACCAGACAGAGTACATACATCTACATATACCACACACCTCGCCACACACACCTCACAACACACACACCTCACAACACACACACCTCACAACACACACACCTCACCACACACACACACCTCACCACACATATCTCACCACACACACACACCTCACCACACACACACACCTCACCACACACACACCTCACCACACACACACACACACACACACCCATACACACCCATGCCCTGTGTGTAGAGGGCTGCTGTCCACCCTGGCAGTGAGAGGACTTGGCGGGAGTGGCTGTGGCGCAGGCCCGGGCTCGTCCCGTGAGGCCTCCCCCCTCAGCTGCGTGGTGGGAGCCCGGGGTACCTTCTCCTGAGGGCGGCCTGGCTGTGCTCTGGTCACTTGAGCGGCAGGTCCTGACCTGAGCACCCTGGATGCTGAGTTGGCTGGAAGGTGGCAGCCCATTTCCGTGGGTTCCCGGTTTTGAGCAGTAGTGGTCACTGTGCAGGTCTCCTGTCTCCTTTCAACAGTCCTTAAAGAGACCTGCTTCTGAGTGAAGACGACTTGGGGTGGAATCCCAGGTGTAGCTTCTGCCCCATCACCTTGACCTGTTACTTTGCAGAAGACACGAGTTAGCGTTTCCTCGGGTGTGGAGTGCACATTGTAATTTGTACCAGGGCTGCTCCCAGAAGCGTTAGGAAGATCAAACAGAAAGCACACGTGAAATGACCTTGTACACTGCCTATTACCAGACCTGTGCCAGGCACCGCTATTAATAATAGCAACAGAATTCTGAATACTATTTTGAAGCAATATTATGGAATTTCACTTGGCAGAATCTGAGAAAAACCTTTTGACATCTTGGAGAAAGTACTTATGGAAATCGTCGTTATATGTCCTGCTGTGCTAAGAGGGATTCGCTTGGGGAACTAGGCATCTGGGTCTGGAAGGTGAAGTGTTCCTTTAAAGATGCTTATTTTAGTGTGAATTGGTTTAAAACATTTCTTTAACATCAAAAACCTAGTTTCGTGTTATCATGTTAAAGGAACAGGAGTTTTCATGGAGGAGAAAGGGGAACCCAGGCTGAATAGCCGTTGAGGAATGGCTTAGGCTGGGTGCTCAGGGAGAACTAGGGGTGTCCTCGGGTACTTGGTAGATAATTTTACCATCAGGGTGTCCTCTGGATAGGAGCAGGGGAAGGAAAAGGAGGAAACGCATCCGTGACGTCCCAGCTGAGGGCTGATCTCCCCTCCCTCCTTGAAGGGATCCAATAAGACATATGGTTTCTTTGGAGACAAGGCCCCAGAGAAAGCCCCACTCTAACCCCTCCCCTCACTGTTACCCAGCCTGGGGAGCAAAGCTGCAGGATGGAGCTGCTGTGAGAGGCCTCCGTCTCATCCTGGGCCTGTTATGCAGCCGCTGAACTGGCCTGAGGTTAGCTGTGCTCTGGAATGGAAACTCTTTGCACAGGTGTTTTTGAGCCTGGAGTCACACTCCAGGGCAGTTAGAGAGAAGGTTGGTCATTTTAGCTTTCTCGCAGACACAGATCGTTGAGTCCGGGCCTGCTACTTGTAGAGATGATAAAAATGTTAAAACTAGAAAGCCCTTTAGAGTCTCCAGAAACATTAGGATGGTCCGATTTAAGATGTCTTAGCATCTAGCGCTACAGTGAACGCGTATCGGTGGAGCTACATTCTATCTCTTGTCTCAAACCCGGGTGCAGCTTGTGGGGGACCTGGAAGTGAGTTCGCACAGTACCCAGTATTCTCTGCGACAGGCAGATCTTAGCGTTCTCGATTTTGTGTCACAGATAAAGAGCGAAGCGTCTGAGAATCCTCTTGGGGCAGGGGAAGGTGGGCTCAGGCAGATCTGGGTGCGCTCGGATCTCAGCTCCGCCGCTGCCTGTGTGACCTTGAGGGGGTCTCTTAGCTCCGTGAGCCTCCGTCTTCCCACCACTTAGATGAAGAGGATACTTATGATCAGCTAAAGGACTGAGGTGGGGATTAAAGTCAATCAAAGCAGAACACGTAGGGCTGCAACTGGCCATTAGTAGAGGCTCAACCAATGGCAGAAGCCACTGTTGCGGTTATTTATCTTTCCTGGGTTGTCCTTTTGGGCCCTAAGGTGTGGAAGGCAGGACACACTGGCATCCCCCCTGATATGCGTATCCTCCCTTGGAGGGCACCGCTCAGGAAAGACAACCTCCCAAGTCACCTTGGGTGGGTCTGTGCATCAATATTTGTACCTTGATGCAATGGCCTTAGGATCACAGCAACCGTCAAGGTCAAGGCCGACACTCTTGTGTTTTACAGAAGAGCCTGAGGTCCAGAGAACTGAAGTGATTGTCCAAGATTATGAGGAAGTGAGTGGCCAGGCTGGGCTCCTGTGACGGCTCCCCGGGGCCCTTCCAAGCGTGGCCAGAGCCCGCCATTCCACCCCTGCTTTCCATCCACTTCCCGCTAGAGCTTTTACACGCAGTTTCCCTTGCCCAGAAGTCATCTGTTCTCCTTTCTCTCCCTAACTCTCTCCACTGCTATTCTGTTTTGAGGCTGACCTTTAGTCGCTTTGGCACATTAAGTTGGGGCGGTTTGTACAAGCATCCTCTTGAGGATGGATCACAGAGCCTTGTGGATGTTTGCTTATGTCTCTGTCTTCAGCAGCAAACAGACAGGGAGAGCAGAGGCGACGCTTCACTCACCCACACTATGCCGGTTGTAGGTCAGAATGCGGCAACTGCAGCCTCAGGCCGGCCCAGGAGATGCTCAAATTCACACAGTGGATCAGTGAACCCAGTTTCGTGTTCTACCTGCAGCGCCAGCCATTTATCTCCATGTACCTCCTAAGCCACCCTTCAGAATCTCTGGGGTCTATCTTTTTTCTGTCCCCGTGTTCTTTCAGAAGAGCACTGCCAGAGGAGATACCAGGAATAATGTCTCTGTATCAGCTCACCTGTAAATAAAGCCACAGTGTGGCTGCCTGATGATTTTATGATCAGGGTTTGCTTTGGTCCTTCTTCAACTTGGGACATTTTGGACATTCAGCCTGCGGATTATTTGTTTTGATCTGTAGTCTGCGTTACCTTTAAGAGTCAGAGCCTCCTTTGCAAAAACAAGAATTTGGACTTTTTGTCGATGCTTTCTTTTAAAACAATTTACCTTTCATTCCAACAGGTGGCAGTATAACACAACAATAACCTGAGCAAACAGCTTTGACTCTTTTAGGCTCAAAGCAACGGGAGTTTCATTCTGGGTTAGATTTCTACAATAATTCTAAATTAAGAAGATAGACTAAGACGACTAAAAATTTCGTTCTGAGAATTCCTTTATACCTGTCACTTGAAAATATGAAACGGAAGAGGATATCTAGGAAAAATTCTCGTGAACTATTTTAGCATATGCATTAGTCTTAAAGAATTTTTTGTTGCTATATTTAATTCTCTATATTATGTTAGTTAAGATAAAATTATTGGGGCTATTGATGTGACCTCAGATGAGAAAACAGTCTTCCTGTGGAATTGATTTAAATGTGTGTACTTTCTAGACATATGTATATTTATTGCCACATGTCTTTCAATGAGTTATTTCAGCCTCTCAGAATTATGGTTTATTTTTTTGACTCAGCACAGCTTGCAGAATTAGGTTTCTTTCATTTAGTTTCTCAGATTTTGTTTAGTTTTCCGTAACTTCTAGGGAATTTCTTCAATAAAATTGGAAAAAATATTCATCAGACTAAGATGAATCACATGTCAGAGGAGGCAAGAAGGAGTTTCCAGGGCGAGTCTAGTTAAAATTTTGGATACCAAGAAGCAGAGATTAAAACTCAGAAATCTATTACTTAAGGGATCTATCTATTACTTATTATTCTCTGGAAAGACAAACAGTAGCAAATTGCTCAATTATGATGAATAAATATTCATTATTTATGGTTTCCCAATTCACTTGTGAATAAATGTGTATTTAATTGCCTTTAGTGTATTTTCTCATTCTAGACACAAGGAAAATCTTCCTACTGTGGATCCCAGCCCCCGTGCCCCATTTACTGTCTAAAAACCATTTTTAACTTGTTTCATTGTGTTGATCAGAAAGTAGACAACAGTCACCAGAGCCTGAGTAGCAGTGAGGTCCCCAGGGTGGGGTGGAAAGAAGATCTAGCACAGGGACTTCCCTGGTGGTGAAGTGGTTAAGAATCCGCCTGCCAATGCAGGGGTCATGGGTTCGAGCCCTGGTCCGGGAAGATCCCACATGCCACAGAGCAACTAAGCCTGTGTGCCACAACTACTGAAGCCCGCGCACCTAGAGCCCGTACTCTGCCACAAGAGAAGCCACCGCAGTGAGAAGCCCGCGCACCGCAACGAAGAGTGGCCCCCGCTCGCCGCAACTATAGAAAGCCCGCACTCAGCAACGAAGACCCAACGCAGCCAAAAATAAATAAATAAATAAATTTATTTAAAAAAAAAAAGATCTAGCATAGGGTGTCCCTGCAAATACTGACCCTTCATTTCTTCATCCAACAAATACTTAGCACCTACGACCAGTGGCCACCATGTGAGGTGTGGACACAGCCGGCGGGACAGGTGGACACTCTGGGCTACGGTCTTGTGGATGAGCCCTGTTTCTCTCTGTTTCTCTGCCTCTAACACTGCATTTCGACGGGTGTGAGTGTCTTGCATTCCTCTCTCTCACCTTGTACCTGTTCTCTCCTAGGTTCCGTCTCCTGTACGTGTAGAAGGAAGACCACGTGGACATGCGGAGGGGACACCACGCGGACACGGGCTGCTTGTTGGGCTGCTGCATCTGAGTCACCGAGAAGGTAGGGGAGAGGCCTGGCCCGACCTGGGGCAGCTTGTGCAAGTGACCGGGTGGGGGGTGGTTAGTTGGCCTGGGGGCCTGAGCAGGCGTCCCCCGGGTCCCCACAGGCTGCGTGTGTGTGGAGGAGAGCAGGTGTTCTCACCTGTGAGGGAAGCAGAGCAGGCCGCCCCCAAATACACCGCTTTGCCACCCTGATTATTTTGAATTAAAGTTATTTAAGAGACGACCAGTGCAAAACAGACACTCTGACCCTCCTTTGTCCCCCTGAAAGCAGGAGATAAATCTCCCCTGTGAAGGGTCCCCTCCCTGTACCTGGAGGGGATAAGGCATCCTTATCACCAGAGACAGGAAACTCAGGGTCAGAAGGCTGAGTAAACAGACCTTGTGACTTTGTTGCTAATGGGCTATCCCAAGCCCGAATTCCTTTGTCTTGTCAATTCTTCCCAAATTTATTGTTTCTTTGTTTAAAAGGTATAAAAGCTGCCTGCTTGGCCACTTCTTTGAGTCTCATGTTTTCCCAGCTCCCATTCCCATGAAATTAAATTTGTTTTTCTCCTGCTAATCTGTCTTATGTCAACTTAATGATTAGACCAGCTGAAGAACCTAGAAGGGAAGAAGGGGAAATTCCTCCTCCCCTAACATGCCTTGGGGAGGGGACATGTGTGGTAGGTAGATGAGAGTTGAAATCTAGAGAACCAGGGAGGGATGGCCGTGACGGAGGTGAAGGGACGCAGCTCTGAGGTTTGGGGCTGGGCAGCAGGGTAAGTTAGAGCCTGGACCTGGGACTCCATGGTGAGTACTTAGCAACACCTTAGACCTTCTGAGATAGATGCCAAGAGAGCAGCCAGTGATATGACAGCTGTGGACACCAGCAGGGGGGTCCAGTGAGGACAAAAGCTTCTTCTTAAAGGTCCACTGCATTCAGTGTGAATCCAGGGGAAGCTGATGAGAAAGATAAAAACTCAGATGACCCCTCTGCCCCATCATGACTCTCCCCAGTATCACGATGCCATCCTGGACCTGATGTGGAATTTTATATTTGAATGGACTGAGTTTGCATTGAGAATTGACTGAGAATTGACCTGTAAGGGACCATGTTCTGGATCAGAAGGAATCTATATGGTGAGATCAGGACTCACTCCCATCCAGGGACCTTGGACCCAGGAAAGAGGGCCTGTACTCTGGTCAGCTTCGGATGTCCCCTCCAACAGGATGGGCATATTTGGGCTGACGGATGTACCCACTGGAGGCCGCACACGTCCTGGAAGTTGGGTGCTAGGTTTGCGGTATCCCCACACAGGGGTGCTGGGTGCTTCTGAGACCGCATTCTCTTATTCCATCCTCTTTCCTGGGGCTGCCCTCCTGTGGACAGGAGCTTGGGGTGGAGGGGTGGCCAGAGGATAGGTATTTTTGTGGATGGAGCAGGACACCCGGGCTTCACGTCCGCCTGCATGTGCCCACGGCGGTCGAAGTGCAGGCAGGGCAAGTGGGCTGAGACAGGCTGCCCACACACAGCGCCACGTCTGTAGAGCTTGTAGGAGGAATTCGACTTGCAGACCTGGCCTTCCTGGTGATGGGAAGGTATATTTACCAAGGTGGGAGGATAGAACAAAACTGGATCGTTTGCTTGTTTGATTTATAACTTGTGTTTGGATGTAGCCCGTGGGCCTTCATCTGCTCTCTTGCCCCCGGGGCCTGCATGTGTTGGAAGCAGTCCGGCTGCTCTTGATGGAAACGATGCTCTGTCTGGGGCTCCCCCGAGTTCAGTTACAGAGACAGAGGAGGTGGCATTTGTGTGCATTTGAGTGGTGACTGTATGTTTGAAACCTGTCCTAGATGCGAGAATTTTTGTTTATGAGGTGACTTCTGTTGCTATAAAAAGCTAACATTTAATTCTTGGAGCGTGTTAAGCCAAGGAAAAATGCTTGGCTGGTCTGAGTTTTCTCGAGCTTTTGCAGTTGTGGAGCTGGGGAGGGACAGTTGGTGGGAAACAGCGCCCACTCCCCTATGGGCGTTGCATGAGCACCGCCCTGATGTTCTCTTGTGGGCACAGCCCTTCCCCCCACTGCTGGCCTTGACTCATGTGCCCTTCAGACTGGCTTTCTGTCCTCCGGCTTGTGATGTCATCATCTCTTTCCTCTGATGCATTGCTCTTCACTTGCTTTCTCCCTTTGGGTACCACGTCCTGCGCGCGTTTTCTTCCCCGTCCACTGCAGTCGGAACCCTCCGGCCTTGGCCTTGTGAATCTTCTGCTTCCCTGCCCTGGGTCCCCTGACTCCACAGCGGGATCCAGGCCAAGCTCACTCTCATTCCTACTGATGGGAGAACAGCCAAAACCGAGGAGTAAGACGTGGCACCACCAACATCCTGGTGTGACCCCAGTCCCCCAGCCGAAGAAGGTTCGAGCTGGAAGGTGTCCTCAAGGTACCTTTTGACTCAGAAACTGCAGCCTGGAGACTCCAGGTCTCCACCCCCAACAACATGAGGCTCCCCTGATGGGTGGCCTGGGCCTTTGCCTCTCCCGTGGATTATGTCCTGTAACCTCTCCCCGCTCAAGAAGCTTACTTTGTCCAATTTTTGTTGGCATGCCGAGAAACAAAAGCAGACATCCTTTTCTCCTTATCATATTTTCAGATGTATTTACCCCAAGAAGTGTTAGACAAGAAAGAAAAAGAAAAGAAAGAAAGAAAAAAGGAAAAAGAAACTGCTTAATTGTTGCTTTGAAGGAGGGAATGGTGGTTTGGCTAAAAGCATTTCCTCCGTGGATATGGCTTTACTGTAGATACTGCTCCTGGACCCCAAATAGATAATCAGGACAGCAAACAATAAAGATGGATCACTTCAGTCACAGGGAAGTCCTATTACTTCTCTAATATCACTCATCTCTATTTACATCAAGGGGGTGTGTGCATTACTGTTTTATTATTCTATTCTGCTTACTTATATTTGCTCAGACTTTATTAGAAGAGTGAGATGGGGAATCCATCATTTCTGATTGATTAATTTCTTTATTCTGAAGTTGCTTTTCAATCACATATACAACTCATTTCTGAGCACAGTGTCACCGCTATGGATTGAATGTTTGCGTCCTCCAAAATTCATATGTTGAAACCTAACACCCAATGTGATGGTGTTTGGAGGTGAGGCCTCTGGCGGTGTTGAGGTCATGAGGGTGGAGCCCATATGATTGGCATTAGTACCTTTATGAAAAAGGGAGCAGAGAGCTCCCTTGCCCCTTCCACCAGGTGAGGACCCAGCAAGAAGATGGCCATCTGTAAGCCAAGGAAGTGGGCCTTCACCAGACACCAGATCTGCCAGTGCTGTGACTTGCCAGCCTCCAGAACTCTGAGGAGTACATTCCTATTGTTTATAAGCCACCCTGTCTACAGTATTTCCTTACGGTGACCCCAAAGGACTTAGACACTCACCTCCGGCCATGTGATTTGGAACGAAAACCACCCACCTTGGAAGACCTCATCGTAGACCCAAAGATAGGCTATATGTATTTCTTGCTCTTACTATCCATATGGACTCACTTCAAAAAATAATTTGAGGTGATTTATAAGCAAATTTAATATGTATAATCAAATTTACATAATGATAATAAAGTCATCCTAATCATTATAATTATAATATAAAATAATAATATAATGATAACATGAGTACATATGTATATAAAATCATGGAATTGGGTCTCTGGCAGCCAACATGTTCCATCTCTGTGGCAGAGAACTTCAGGAAAAGAGACTCTCAGTCACTCTCTGTCCAGCCCTTTGGTCAAGTTACAGACCTGCCCTCTGATCTTTGCTCAGGTCCAGCAGCATCACGGGGCCATCAGACCCCTGACCACTGAGTCCCAGATGCAGACTCCAGTTTTCATCATTTCTTTCACTATAAACACTCAAGGCTTCATCTGAACACCACGTGTAAGGTTTAATTTTCTTAACTAGACTTCATATCTGTGCCTGTTCCCCAGGCTGTTATACTTGCCTACCCTCCAGTTCTAAGACCATGACCCCCACCAAGTCCACTAACCACCCCCCAGCCCTTCCTTCCAATGGACTTCCAGCAGCGCCCTCACGGCCCACTGCTCCCCTCGGGTGCCTATCGGTGTCTAGAACTTGACAGCCCTGGATTCTGACAGCATCTCGGTGCTTGTTAGAAATGGAGGGAACTTGAAGATCAATATCATTACCTTATTAAGAACCAGCCTCTCGTGAAAGATGTTCTTCTCTCCTGGATTGTGGATTTCCAAATGACTTTCATTATCATTCATAATGTAAAGGCTTCCAGGAAGGCCTTCCGCTACCAGATGGTTTTTCCTAGAACATTCCCCTATCAGCTCTGTTCCTTCTACATGCAGAATAAAGGCCTTCTAAGTCTGGTCTCGACCATAATTTGTTTACTTTTCTTTATCTTCTACCACTCCCCTATAAGAATCACCTCTTGTTCAGACTAGTCTTTGGGTGACACCCTACAAATACTGTGCTGTAACGTTTTCCTCGGCTGTTATCCTTTTCTGAAAAACTGTCGCCTCTTCTTCACGGATACACAGCCCTGTTGGACCATATCCTCTCCTGAACTTAATATTTACTGCATCCATTTAATAAATATTTATTGGGCACCTGTTATGGGCAGGAACTTGGTACTAGAGGCGCATGAGTAATGAGTGATGAGTAAATCGAATAAAACAGTCTTCCCTGCCCTCATTCTAGTATCAATGTTAGCAATGATTAGAAGGAAAAAAAAGAGTTGTTGACTCGCGAAAGGAAGGAAAGAGGACAGCAGAGCGGGAGCTTCAGGTGAGAAAACAAAGCTAAATGCACCTGGGCCTTGGGTTTATATTCCTGTTCCCTGGGAGGGAAAGGGGAAGTTGGGTGAATGGCAGAGGGTCTGTTAAATTCTCCCTGCTCTGGTATGATGTCCTCACGGGTAGAGTAAATGTTGCCGAACCTTGGGTTCTAGGAAGGGGGCTCATTCATGGCGGTTGGTTTCTCCTTAGCTGAATGCTAGTAGAACTCTAATGAAAGAAGAATGGGGAGTCAGAAACAGGAGATCTGGAACTCAGTGTGATTATATCCTGGGGCACAGAACCCATACAGGAGTCCAGACAAGGAGTGAGTGTATGTAGAATCAAGGCACATCTCGGGGTTGGGGGAAGGACACAGAAAACAGTCATCACACATGAGACAGAAAGAGGGACTCAGGACAGCGGTTTGAGAAACAGAGCAAAGCGGTTAATGGTCGAAAGAACAGGTAAATGGACAATAAAAGTCAACAGTCCGTCTGTGAATTCCACAGTTCTTCAGTACGTCAGAAGCCCTTGCTAAGTCTTAAGTGGTGCAGGTTTATCGGTAAGTACTGGATGGCCCTGGCGGTGGAGAGGTGATGGGCTGATCCTGCCCAGGGGAGCCTGGGGTGCAGCCTGGCTATGGAGGAGCTAACTAACCTGAGAGACCAGGAATGAGAGTCCGAGTCCAAGGTTCAAGAGGAGATATTACAGCAAGTCCCCTACACACGACCCTTCAAGCTGCAAACTTTCAAAGATGCGAACGTGCGGTCGCGTGTCCAAATATGGAAGTTAGGTCACGTGTCAGGCGTACATTGTCATGTGCGTGTGTCCTCTACAAGTGGTTGTGCTTTTGTGTACTTTACAGGACTCTATAGAGTACAGTAGTATAGTATCTTTATTTTCAAGCCCAGGATGTCCAGAAGCAAGTGTAAAAGCAGCGGTGAGGTAACTGGTACTGCTAAGAAGCACCAAGAGATAATGATGGAAACAAAAGTGAAGATAATTGAGAGAGTAGAGCGAGGCAAAAAGATGTTTTTTATGTCTTATTTGTGTGGAAAGTATTATAAACCTAGTACAGTACAGTACCATACAGCCGATTCTGTTAGTTGGGCACCTAGGCTAACTTTGTTGGACTTATGAACAAATTGGACTTAAGAACGTGCTCTTGGAATGGAACTTGTTCGTATGTAGGGGACTCACTGTACCGAAGAAACAAGGACGGGGGCTCCGTAGGACAAAAGTCACGGTGAGGGTGTTTCTGAGTTCCACCGGGACTGCAGTCCTGAGTGACTGGTGAACAGGGACAAGAATCTATCTCAGCCTGCAGGAATAGGTCTCATCTCCTTTCGTAATAGCATGGTCTACCAGGTCTCCTGTGATGGAGTGACCCTAAAGGGAGTGGTGGCAGAAACAGGTTTAGAAGTCCAGCTCATGGTCAGAAATCAGAAAGGGGGCATCAAAGCCACGGCCACCTTAGGAACCCAGAGACCTCCAGAGAGCAGGACAGAGGAAAGAAGAGAAGGGCAGCACAGGTAGAATAAAGGCAGTGACTGTTAATTCAGGAATTAATTTTGTTAACGTTATCCTGGATGCTGGAAAAAGGAGAAATTCATAGGGAGCATCTTGCTGGGGTAAAGATCACTCCCCCTGCAGAGGGAGAAAGAAGTCCTGACCAGGGAAAAGGCTCATTACAAGCCCTTGGTGTGAATTGTTGATCAGATGGCGATTCTCCCCGAGACCTAGGACCGGGATAGCCAAAGAGCCCAGAGAGGGAGCAATGGGGAGGGGTGTTCATGGGGACAGGTGGATCATTAACAATTTTGCTTTCTAACACCTCTGCCCATGGTACAGCCTTTAAGTTGACATTAAAAAACTCTTCCATGGGGTTTCATTCTGGGCTTTCAAGGGAGATTGATTTTATTCAATGTTTTGATTCGTTTTTAAGACCCTGAGACATTTCTGTTCCTTGATTCTCACCCTCTGTAGAGTAGGACGCCACTTAGAAATTTGACAGTATTTTTCCTTAAACATTTTGTCCTTTTGTGATTGTCAAATATTGAATTAGATCTTGTTAGAAACAGACCAGCAGCTGTCATTGTTGACATTTCCCTTCATTAGGAAGAAACTGAAAGCTGACATTTTCAACCTACCAGCTCCGGTTAAGCTGGTCAGATAAGACAGTTCAGCTTCAGATAAGACAGTGTGGGAAGCAAGGCAATCTTTCCCCTCTCCTGCTCTCCTTACAGAGCTGCCACGAAACCTTCACTGATAAAAACCACTGCACTTCATGGGTGCCAAAGTGTCTCTTCAAGGGGGAGGAGACGAAAAGTATCAGTTGACCCTAGGAGTTGAAGTCCGAATGAATGAAAGAAGGCATTGATTTGATGCCTATGAGATTGTTGATTAACTCTAAGATTTGAAATCTGAATGAACGAAGACATTGATTTGAGTCCTGGTTTTGCCTCTTGGTAGTGAGCTCATTTCTCTGGTTCTCACTTTATTTGCAAAACTGGAGAAATAACAATAGCTCCTTTACCTACGCCAAAGGGTTATTACAAGGAGTCAATTAGGTAAAATGTAGAGAGGTGCTTTACAAATGTTAGATTTTACGTTACATACTACATGGGCTTAATGAAATAGGTTATTTGGTCAGATTAATGGAAGGACTTCTGGAATCATTCAAAGGTCATGCAAGAACTGTGGTTGAGGTTTTGGAGAGCTGGAGTCCTATTTCACTCTCCTGGAACACATCGCTAGGCTAAATTGATGAATGTATTTTCTTTTCTTTTTAAAAAAAATTTTTTTTTTTTCTTTTTTGCGGTACGCGGGCCTCTCACTGTTGTGGCCTCTCCCGTTGCGGAGCACAGGCTCCGGACGCGCAGTCCCAGCGGCCATGGCTCACGGGCCCAGCCGCTCCGCGGCATGTGGGATCTTCCCGGACCGGGGCACGAACCCATGTCCCCTGCATCGGCAGGCGGACTCTCAACCACTGCGCCACCAGGGAAGCCCTTTTTTAAATTTTTTAATGGAGTATAGTTGATTTACAATGTTGTGTTAGTTTCAGGTGTACAGCAGAGTGATTCAGTTATACATGTACATGTATCTATTCTTTTTTGATTCTTTTCCCATATAGGTTATTACAGAGTACTGAGTAGAGTTCCCTGTGCCATACAGTAGGTCCTTATTAGTTATCTATTTTGGGCTTCCCTGGTGGCGCAGTGGTTGAGGATCTGCCTGCCAATGCAGGGTTCGAGCCCTGGTCTGGGAAGATCCCACATGCTGCGGAGCAACTAGGCCCGTGAGCCACAACTACTGAGCCTGCGCGTCTGGAGCCTGTGCTCCGCAACAAGAGAGGCTGTGAAAGTGAGAGGCCCGCGCACCACGACAAAGAGTAGCCCACACTTGCCGCAACTAGAGAAAGCCCTCGCACAGAAACAAAGACCCAACACAGCCAAAAATAAATATAAAAATAAATAAATAAAATAGTTATCTATTTTATATAGAGTAGTGTGTATATATCAATTCCAATTTGTCCCTCCCCCGCTTCCCCCTTTGGGAACCCTAAGTTTGTTTCCTACATCTGTGACTCTATTTCTGTTTTGTAAATAAGTTTATTTGTACCAGTTTTTTAGATTCCACATAGAAGTGATATCCTATGATATTTGTCTTTCTCTGTCTGACTTACTTCACTCAGTATGACCATCTCTGGGTCCATCCATCGTGCTTTCTAACCTAATCCCCTCCAAAGTTTGAGACTACAGTTTCGAAACCTTAATCACAGAGAATTATGTGTTTGAAGATTGAGGTTGAGGCAGCTAATACTGTGGTAGCTTGTTTGCATCATTTTGGGTTTTTGAGGGAAAAGGGGGCAAAGTTTGGAAGCAATTGCTTGAAGGTCACAGCAAAATCTATGAGGTATATTGACTTAGCTTGAGAAGTAGAATATGAATAAAATTCTCCCACCTACCAAATGGATATTCCAGGGTTTACAGGTAACCCAACTGAAAAAAAAGGAGAAGGTGAACAATGCCTGGTGCAACTCAGAGGTGAAAGTGGAGAGACACATCCAGTCTCCTTTTCCACGTGGGGAGCCTGTTCCTTACTAATCTTGATTAAATTCAGGATGGGCAATATTGGGTCAAAACTCATGTGAAAAGAGAAAAAGTGAGTATCTTTACTTTCACATTCTAAGTAAATTAAGGTACAGCTCAGTCCCCACCGGGAATTTACCCAAGTGGGATGTTACAATTTTGAATGTCAGTGCAATCAATAAGGTGCTGACTAAAGCTAGTTGCTCATTCTGGGCAGCAAGTGACTTGACTGAAGTCTGTTTTTCTCTGCTCTGCATTAATAAGGCAAAGCTACAGTGCCCACCAAGGAGAACGATCCCCTCTAGCTCTCTGCTGGGCAGCCCAAGCGTGGGCCCCTGGCCTTCCGAGCAGAGGGCCGGCCAGCTCTCAGCCTTGCTCAGACCCCTCCACTGTGCAGCCTTGTACAGCCACAGCCCATCTGGTTGAGGTGACCTGGTATCATTTTGCTTAACTCAGTGTTGAACACATCTGGAGAAAAGACTTGTGAGAGGATTGGTGATGGCCAGTGATGCTTTCAGTTTTGTGGTGGTCATTTACCTACGTGCACTGCTGTTTGAAGAGGAAGTCACTGTCTTCTCTGAGAATGTTTTCTTCTGTTTGATTATCCCTGAAGCACTACAGAATGTTTCGTCTCTGAGCAGAGAGGGAGGTGGAAATTTCCATGGAATAGTATGAATCCTTACATCTGGGTCCTTATTCCAGTTTCTTACATAAACTTTAGGAAATTATCTCTTGAGCCTGAATTACCTTATTTGTAAAAACACAGATGATATTATTTATTTCCTAGACTTGAGATAAGGATTAAGTGAATTCGCAATATATGGAGATTTCCTCCCCAGCACCTGACACATAGTAATAGGCATTTAACAACTCTAAGCTTTCTCCCCACCACCGTGGTGTGGATGAAAGAATGCAGCACAGAATGGGAAGTCAGCAAGCCCAGATTCTAGCAGGAGCTCTTAAATTTATCAGTTGTGACACTGGATAAGTCTCATAGACTCTAGTCTAGATTTCTTCTTCTATAAAAAGAGGCGTTCTTTTTGATGACGGCCATTCTGACACGTATGTGATGATATCTCATTGTGGTTTGGATTTGCATTTCCATGATGATTAACGATGTTGAGCACTTTTCACGTGCTTGATGGCCATCCGTATGTCTTCTTTGGAAAAATGTCTATTCAGTTCTTCTGCCCATATTTTAATCAGGTGGTTTGTTTTTGTATTGAGTTGTATGAGCTGTTTATATATGTTGGATATTAATCCCTTATCAGTCATATTGCAAATATTTTCCCCCATTCAGTAGGTTGTCTTTTCATTTTGTTAATGGTTTCCTTTGCTGTGCAAAAAGCTTTTAAGTTTAATTAGGTCCCATTTGTTTATTTTTTATTTCCTTTGCTTTTGGAGATGGATCCAAAGAAATATTGTTGCGATTTATATCAAAGGGTGTTCAGCCTATGTTTTCCTCTAGGAGTTTTATAATATCCGGTCTTACATTTAGGTCTTTAATCCATTTTGAGTTTACGAATGTTGGTGAGGATGTGAAGAAAAGGGAACCCTCATACACTGTTGGGGGGAATGTACATTGATGCAGCCACTGTGGAAAACAGTATGGAGATTTCTCCAAAAACTAAAAATAGAACTACCATATGACCCAGCAATTCCACTCCTGAGTATATATCTGAAAAAAACATAGACACTAATTCAAAAAGATACATGCATCCCAATGTTCATAACAGCATTATTTACAGCCGCCAAGACATGGAAGCAACCTAAGTGTCCATCAACAGATGAATGGATAAAGAAGATGTGGTACATATACACAGTGGAATACTACTCAGCTATGAAAAAGATGAAATTTTGCCATTTGTAGCAACATGGATGAACATGGAGGATGTTAGGCTAAGTGAAATAAGTCAGACACAGGAAGACAAATACTGTATGATATCCCCTATATGTGGAATCTAAAAACTACAACAAACTAGTGAATATAACAAAAAAGAAGCAGACCACAGATATAGAGTAACTAGTGCTTACCAGTGGGGAGAGAGGAGATGGGCAATATGGGGATAAGGGATTAAGAGGTACACACTATTAGGTATAAAATAAGCTATAAGGATATATTGTACAACACAGGGAATCTAGTCAGTATTTTATGATAACTGTCATTGGAGTATAACCTTTAAAAATTGTGAATCACTATATTGTATGCCTGTAAATTACACGGTACTGTACAACAGCTATACTTCAATTTAATAAATAAATAAATGAGAGGTGGAATTGTCTTTAAGGTTTCTTCTAGCTTGATAAACTTATGCTTATTGGCACATTTTTTTTCTGATTCAATTCTAAAATTTAGCGCAACATTGTATTTGTTACCCAAGGGTTACTGCCCTTCACACTGTGTCGGCATTCATACTTTATGACACTCCTGTATAGGAAAGATAGTTAGCAAGTTTCCGGGGATCTGCACTCTGTCCCTTGGAAGAATAAAGGAAGACCCTGTCAGTAAATCTTTTTAGAAGGCATCTTACTTTTTTTTTTTTTTAAATTAAAACCTGTACTTTTTAAAAAAAATTTTATTTATTTATGGCTGTGTTGGGTCTTCGTTTCTGTGCGAGGGCTTTCTCTAGTTGCGGCAAGTGGGGGCCACTCTTCATCGCGGTGTGCGGGCCTCTCACTATCGCGGCCTCTCCCGTTGCGGAGCACAGGCTCCAGACGTGCAGGCTCAGCGGCCATGGCTCACGGGCCCAGCCGCTCCGCGGCATGTGGGATCTTCCCAGACCAGGGCCCGAACCCGTGTCCCCTGCATTGGCAGGCAGACTCTCAACCACGCCACCAGGGAAGCCCGGCATCTTACTTTCATGTCACAGGGATACAGCTCTCCGTAACGGACAGGGAGAATCTTATCCCTTTGAACATGGGCTTAGCTTCACAGTGCTGGACTGCAGAACCAGCCCCAAAGAATCTACATTTGGTGCTTACATCTTAGGAGATCTTCAGTATTTGAAGTTCCAACCTTGAGATGCCTGCCATTGCTATCCATGCCCTGAGATATTTCTAGACTAGGTAACAGCACTGAATTCAAACTGATGTGTCCGTGGACGTAGGGGTGTCTGAGAGAATAAATGGACATTTGTATCCTATGAGGCTTTTTCACCCCCAAGTGCAGATACCTTTATTTTTAAAATTTTGGAAATTGATGGTATATAAAAGTGGAAAATAGAGAATCTCAGTCCTGCCTAATGATGGTATACAAGAATTTCATCCATGATGATTAAAACTCTATGTTTTAGAAGCCTTTGGGGAATTGTTGGAGATCTATTTGCAGAAGACGGGCAGAGTAAAAGTAATCTCTCCACAGCTGAAAGACAGAATAGAGGCAGATTCTGAAATACACAGCAAAATTGCAAAATTGAATAAACTGCTGAATTGACTATGAGTACTTAGCACAAGGAAGCATGATCTCTAGAAACCAGTGCAAATTCTCCAGAAATTAACTTTGTTTTTAAGGTTGACAGACTCATATATTAGGGCCTGAGTACCTGACATGTTGGGTGGTATATTTCACATTATCCTTGTGAACAAGTTGGAGAAGTGTGGATGAAACTGCAGCATTCATGTGAATTTACAGAAATCGAGCATTTCCATCAATCAGCATGAACTTCCAAGGATTCTGGAGGACCTGGAGATTATGAGGATAGAACTGGAGATATTTAGCATGGAGAAGAAAAAAGTTTCTTTTTTCTGCCTTGAGAGGACCAGGCATGGTAGCTGTTTTCAAAGATTTTTAACAGCTCTGTCATTGAAGAGGAATTTAGACATTCCTTGTGTTTCAAGTAGGACAATTTGGGATGAGGAAGGTAGAGTTTTCTTAATCCACCGGAAAATGTTCCTGTCAACCAGCCTAGTGGAAGGGACAGTGTTTTGAGGTAGCAAATATTACTTCCCTGATGAGTTCAAGAGGAAGGTGGTCCAACATGGATGCAACTAGAGATTATCATACTAAGTGAAGTAAGCCAGAAAGAGGAAGACAAACACCACAGGGTATCACTTATATGTGGAATCTGAAATATGGCGCAAATGAACCTATCTACAAAACAGAAACAGACTCGCAGACATAGAGAACAGACTCATGGTTGCCAAGGGGGAGGGGATGGGTGGGTGGGTGGGTGGGAGAGGGATGGGCTGGGAGTTTGGGGTTAGTAGATTCAAACTGTTACATTTAGAATGGATAAACCACAAGGTTCTACTGTATAGCACAGGGAACTATATCCAATCTCCTGGGGTAAACCATAATGGAAAACAATATAAAAAAAGAATGTATATATGTGTAGAACTGAGTCACTTAGCTGTACAACAGAAATTAGCACAACACTGCAAATCAACTCTACTTCACTAAAAAAAAAAGGAGGAGGCTGGTCATCTGTGTTGGATGCTGTCTAGGGGGTGCTTGCATTAAAGGGAAGTTGGATAAGATAATTCTTTCTGGTTCTCTCTAAACTTTCAGATGCCGAGATAAGGTTGAAGAAATAAGTTAGTGGTCAGAAAGCAAAGGAATATCTTCCCCTTTCTCATCATGACTAAAGGAGCATATTATGTTTTGTCACACAGAAAAGACTTCAATTCCCAAGTGCCCTGCACTAGAAATAAACCAGGAATAAGGAAACCTGCTAAAAGCTATGAATACCAAGAATTTTCTAAGAGCATTATGCCATGGTTATAAGCTACCGGTAAAGGAGAATAGTTCATTTTTTTTTCAAAAGACAAGAATATTTACCAAATATATCCAGTCTAATCAGAATTGTGACTGTTCCAGATAATCTGAACTGTGAATACTGCACTGTCTCTCATATTCTAGGAGTGGTTTGTCTGAAAACTAGATCTCTTTGCACATGTAAGTAATTTTTTCCTTAGAGGTCAAAGTTGTCTATGAGTTTTTCTTTTCCTTCCTAGTCAGGTTGATGAAGGTTTTGATTCCCAGTTTAGGAAGTTGATAGATTTTGAACTCTTCTGACTGTGTAACCTATATTAAGAAACACCATTTATATCATGACCTGGGATCATATATGCATTATAACTGAAATCAAATAGCTGAGAAACAATAGCTATACTTACATACCCGTATAATACTCTGAAATTTTCAATTCAATTCCTTAACTTAAATACTGTTCATGTCCCTCTAATTTCACAGGATTTCCAGGTTGAAAAACACTACTGGAGTCATTAGTTGGAGAAAACTCCAACAATGGTAGAATCAATGGGAGAATTCAGGTCTTGTCACTCAGGACATTTGATCAACTTGCTACAGAAAGACAATCTTTGCATATATATTGTCAGAAAGGTCCTGGAATTTGCAGTACATTTCCATGTTACTCTGTAGTTCCTTTCTTCCCGACTTTTCTGCCTACTCTCCCCCTACCACCCCACCCCCGAGGAAATCCTCATAGCTACCAGTGGAAAACATGAAAGGCTTGAGAGATGTATACGTAGACCACGTTCGTTCTGTGTATCTTAAAGCTTTACATCTAGAGAAGCAAGTTTTCGCTGAAAGCACGTCTGTTTATGCGTACATTCAGGTGGCCGCCGAGATAATGGAATTGCTGACACACTGCTCAGAGCCTCTTGGGTAACTAAGCATTCTTTTATTATCAGGAAGGCAAATGCAGTTTCGAAGATCAAAGTGGACACCCCCTGGAAGCTACATTTTTTACAAAAGGCTAAAGTGTCTGCCTTCCTAGGAATCAAAGGGACTTAAAACAGAAAGGCAGTCGTACTGGACAGATTGCCATTGTTGACAGGATGGCAACCACCTAAGTAGGTGAGAGGAACAAGAGGTAATTTAATTCTGAAAGTTAGCACCTCTGCCAGCTCTGGGGCTAAGCAAGGTGGCTGATACTCTGATAGCCATAGCTGGGGTCTGCCTGACAAAAATTTCAACTGTCAGTGCAGGGACCGAGAATATTTCTGGAATTTTCACCATTTGAAATTCCTTTGGTAGCATTTTGATCCCACATCTTCAGAAAGCAGGGGCCCCACTGTTACAGTGGAAGTAAAGTAGAAGGTCGTTATAATCCAGTCACGATTACAGTACTTATTGGAAAAGTTATCATGGATGAATCCTTGCTCTCCAACATGGCAAACTTGAATAGTAGCTACAGGACCATGGCTATTCTGCCATCGGCTGCCATCTAATAACAGATCCACCGTGTTTAGGGTCCTTCTGTATCCTCTCCCACACCCACCTGACTTTAAATCCCACCCTAAGCCCCTTTGCCAAGACTTTCAGATGGTTACCTTCAGAGATGTGTAAAGATCATCTCTCAGCTGGGCCCACATCAAACGCTTACTAGAAACTCCTTCCCCTGGATTACTAAAAAACTTCCCTGGTGGTTTTCAATCTCCTTTAAATCTTGGCTGAAGTATTTGGAAGAGTAACAATGGGCTTCATCATTTCTTCTAAAAAACTCTCCAGGAATTTATGCATCTGAAGAGGCCTCTTTCAGAAATTCTGGATACTTAATGAGTGCGCTTATTACAAAAGAAATGATTTCCCTTCGTTTTTATCAGGCTAATGTCTTTTGAAATCCCCTTTGCTTTCCCAAGAGTTTATCTTCTTAGAGGATAGAATCGGAAGAAACATTTTCCTGATGTTTATCAAATGTTTACTGTAATTTAAAGTGAGTCACTGAAGTAATTTTTGCACTTGGGAGTTTCTCTACTGTAAACTTTTATAGCCCATGTTATTCGTGAATAGACAGTGTTGATTTTTTGTTGTTGTTGAATTGTATGAGCTGTTTATATATTTTGGATATTAACCCCTTATTGGTCATATCATTTGCAAATATTTTCTCCCATTCTGTAGGTTGTCTTTTCGTTTTGTTGATGGTTTCCTTTGCTGTGCAAAAGCTTTTAAGTTTAATCAGGTCCCAGTTGTTTATTTTTGCTTTTATGTCCTTTGCTTTAGGAGATGGATCCAAAGAAATATTACTGTGATTTATATCAAAGGGTGTTCTGCCTATGTTTTCCTCTAGGAGTTTTATAGTATCTGGTCTTACATTTAGGTCTTTAATCAATTTATTTTTGTATATGGCGTTAGAGAATCATACAAATCAACATCAAAAAAGCAAACAACCCAATTAAAAAAATGGGCAGAAGACCTGAATAAACATTTCTCCACAGAGGACATGCAGGTGGCCAAGAGGCACATGAAAAGATGTTCAATATCACTAATTACCAGGGAAATGCACATCAAAACCTCAATGAAGTATCACCTCACACCTGTCAGAATGGCCATCATCAAAAAAGACCACAAATAACAAATGTTGGCAAGGATGTGGAGAAAAGGAAACCCTCATACACTGTCAGTGGGAATGTAAATTGGTGTAGTCACTGTGGAAAACAGCGTGGAGGCTTCTCAAAAAACTAAACATAGAAATACCATATGACCTGGCAATTCCACTCCTGGGTATATTTCCAAAAAAACACCCCAAAACACTAATTTGAAAAGATCCATGCACCCCAGTGTTCACAGCAGTGTTAGTTATAATAGCCAAGATATGGAAGCAATGTAAGTGTCCATCAGTAGGTGAATGGACAAAGAAGATACATCCATGGTATATATATACAATGGAATACTACTCAACCATATAAAAGAATGAAAGCTTGCCATTTGCAGCAACATGGATGAACTTGGAGGATGTTATGCTATGTGAAATAAGTCAGACAGAGGATGACAAATACTCTATGACATCACTTATATGTGGAGCCTAAAAAATACAACAAACTGGTGACTATAACACAGAAGAAACAGACTCTCAGGTATAGAGAACAAACTAGTGGTTACCAGTGGGGACAGGGAAGGGGGGAGGGGCAATACAGGGGTAGGGGATTAAGAGGTATAAACTATTAGGTATAAAATAAGCTACAAGGATATATTGTACAACACAGGGAGTCTAGCCAATATTTTACAGTAACTATAAATGAAGTATAATCCTTAAAAATTGTGGATCACTATATTGTACACCTGTAACTTATATATATTGTACAGTAACTATACATCAATAAAAAAATAAAATATTAGAAAAAGACAGTATTGATTTTAACGCATGTTAAATAGAATCTTAGAGAGTGTGCAAAACCTTGATCTAGACATTTTTTTTGTACTAAGAAAAAATATAATAGTTTTAAAGTTATAAAGGTTTTAAGGATATCAGAAGGGTGAAGTACGAGGAATAGATAATAGCATGCCTTGGGCAATCTCTGGGTAACTTTTGGAAAAAGCTCACCATTAACCATTAATGGTCCTAATAGTTTGTCAAGCTGAGCCATATTTTTTTCTTTTTCTTGACATAGACAGTTCTCCTGTCCACATTGGAAAAAAAGAATTTAGCTTTGTAGAAATCAATAGATTACTGTAAGCTTATATCTGTATAGAACTAAACTGGGGGCAATATGATCAAAGATCATCTACTCTGGGTCTGTCATTTGATTGAATTCCCCAAGTTTAAGTTCTGGGAGCAGCTGCTCATCCGAAACATGGCCCTCCTTTATAAAGAAGCAATTCCCAGCAGGGCATGGAACCTAGGCCTAAATACTGGTTCATATTTTATATCATTCCCTAATAAAGAAAGGTAAAATAGTTAATTTAAATAATCCTTTAGGGAAAAGCAGAAAGAACAGAGGGAACTGAAAATGAGGAAAGAACCTCTAAGAGAATGGCTGAAAGGGACTGCATCCCTTTTCCGTGCATTTACTGTGAACTCTGCCTTTACTGATTCTCATACCGCACACGCCCTCTCACACTCAGGAAGTTCAAGAATGTACTCAGCACAGCTTGTGATTTTACACAACTTGTAGGTCTGACCTTTCCCCAGTGTTTTGCATACTTTTGCCACCCGTTTTATTCCATTTCATTAGAGATGGGTCTCCAGCTGACACACGCCTGAGTTATCTGCCCCTTCTCCCTTGGACCCTCCCTCAGCTGCTACTCACTCAAAAGGGTCGCTGGGATCCGCCCTCTGCAGCTCTGGGGGGATGGGGATCCTCTTGTAGTACATTTCCCAGTCAAAGGCGCCGCGCATGGCATCCCCGGCCTGGGCCTCGTACCCAAAGTGATTGTGGTCAATGACATCGATCATGGGGCACACGATGGTTTTGTGGTTGAGTGCAATTTGGTCTGAAAAATGAAAGCACGGAATAGGAAATGACACGCCTGCCCAGGTCATCTCTCATTCTTCTGCCAGGAGAAGCCCTTCCTAACGCATCGTGCTCGCAGTCTGCTTCCCTGTCGCCTTCAGAGCACTTTGCAGAATCTCTGCTTGAATGCTGGGCTTAACGTGACGGGACAGTGATTAGGTGCAATTAGTGTTGTGGTATCTTCCTCGAAGAAAGTGATGTCCCAGAGATACCTGGAGAAGAGCGTTTAGCTCTCCCTCTGTCACAGTTTTGCTCTGACCTGTCCCCAATCTGTCATTTTACAGTGCACCCAACATGCGTGGAGTATAAACAGTCCTCGTGTTCCTTCAAACATACAGCTAGAGCCTGCTGAGAAAATACTGGCCTGCTTTCTGGAGGTTCCAAAATGTAAATATTTAACTTCATGGGTTTTTTTTTTAGCATCTCATCTTACAATGGCCATGATAACTGTCCCTCCACCGCCCCCCAAATGCTGGCAGATCATACACAGAATTCTTTGCTCTCAGGCTTACCACAGATTTTGCCAAGTCCTATTTTGCTACTGTTCTTTAATATAGACTCCGTGTATCAAAGCTATACATTTTTATCTTCTCTCATCATAGCTGAAAATACGTTAGATGGCCTGATACTACCGCTACTATTCCTGCTACTGTTCAATTCTTGAGCAACTACTAAGTATACTCAGGCTGTTCCTAACCCTCCTAGCAACCCAGTGAGGTTGTTCTTATCATCATTCCTAGTCTGCACATGAGAAACTGAGCTCAGAGAAGTTAAATAACTTGTCCAAGGTCGCTCGTCTTTTGACGGCAAGAATTAGGATGCAATCCCTGCTTAATGGTCCTGTGCTAAAGTCTGGGGTCCTTCCAGTTGGCCATGGTGCTTCTCTGAGGCAGAAAGGAGACTTATTTTCCAGTTGCACCTCCAGCTCCTCCCCTGTAGATGTTATTACGTGAGACCTGAAGAGCCAGTGCTGGGAAGGGCATGTACAGGTACTTTGGCTGACCTAGAACAGCTACATGTGAAGTGTTGTCTTCCCAACAATGTGCATTTCTTCAGTATTTACTACAACAAACTAATAGTGTCAGACAGGCAGAACTTTTAAGTGCAAACACCTGCTTTCTGGTTCTTTGGAAGACCTTTGGATGTGGCGTGTGGAATAAAATACATTTAAGTATCTTTAAAAAAGAAAAGACATAATTTAGAAATAATGAGGTTTGGCTATTTCAGCATCATTATTCTGAAGACACTGATAAGGCAGGGCATGGAAACCACAGAATCCTATGGAAGATCTCCCCCCAGATCTACCTTTCTCTCTCCCTTTCTTTTTTTTTTCCCCTTCCTTCCTTCCTTCCTTCCTTCCTTCCTTCCTTCCTTCC
>NW_021703782.1:5181451-5298817 GCF_005190385.1 Monodon monoceros | reverse complement strand
TTCCTTCCTTCCTTCCTTCCTTCCTTCCTTCCTTCCTTCCTTCCTTCTTTCTTTCTTTCTTTCCTTCTTTCTTTCTTTCTTTCTTTCTTTTTTCTTTCTTTCTCTCTCTCTCTCTCATTTTTTCTTTCTTCGTTCTCTCTCTCTCTCTCTCTTCCTTCCTTCCTTCCTTCCCTCTCTTTTTCTTTCTTTCTCTTTCATTCATTCATTCACTCCTTAAGTTAGTCCCACCAAGAGCTCAGTGGGCATCATTTTCACCTGGGCAAGCGTTGCAGTGGGCTTTAGTCCTTAAGTGGCATTCCCCCATAGATGTCTTTGACAGAGGAGACCATCATTACTGTGTCCAAAATATTTCTTCTATCACCTCTGCAGGTATTTGAGTATTAAGGTTTCAGTGACTTTCTTCAGTCAAATTCAGAATCAGGTTGATTTACAAGTTCCTTGACCAACAAGGAGTCTCAAGGTGACCCGAAGAGAATTAGTCTGTTAAACTGTCAACTTTCCCTTCAAATTTCCTCTCAGCTCTCATCCAGCAGCACCAGCTCGGGGTGAAAGTAGCATGACTAATTTTTCATCTAAGGCTGTGCCTACATTTCAATTTCCAGGGATCAAACAAACAGACTCTTAATGGGAAATTGAAATTCAGGTAAAATCCCAAGGTGAAAAATGAACCAAGAAACTGTGTGGCTCCACCTTTTTTTTTTTTTTTTTTTTTCCATTTTGGAGGATGTGTCAAGACACTGATAGAGGAAAATAAAAAAAGATAGTAATCCTGAGCGTGAATCATTTCTTACCCATCAGGCCTACAGAAAATGAAATGCTTCAATGAGAAAAAGTGGGCTTCTCTGTCTTTTCCCTTTTTTTTTCCTTTTTTTTTTTTTAATGTTAGATGCATATGAACAGTCAGAGCCTTGATAATTGGCATTTAGGGCTTGTTTGGATCATAAATAAATTAGGCCTTGTGCTGACTTGAGTATTCAGCATCATATAGGTCAAATTCCGTTTAAGGGAAACTGACGGTTGCGGATGAAACTCTAAATTGCTATGTCCTTGGACAAGCTACTTTTAATTCAAAGCTCAGAGGAATCTCTGGCCATTAGGAGCATAGAAACATCCCTTTTGATTAGGGTGTCTGGGCGATTGTCTGCGGGGGAGAGTGTGGCTCTGAGATGCCGTGGAGCCTTAGTTGCTGGTCATTTCCTGTTTCAAATGCAACACAATTTCAATTGATCTTTTCCCCCACATCGTTTACTAATGGAGCTTTGCTGCCTCTGTCTGAAATCCTGCACGTTCTCAATAGAAAATGATTCTTTCCGAGACAGCTATTGTGAAGGAGGTTGTTAACTGGCTTTAGCTCCAAGGCCAGGGATATAGTTACAGTAAAAGTTGATTTAGTGAAATGTGGAAGAACAGAAAGGAACTCAATAAGTGCGCACCAAGAACTTTTTAGACACACTTTTTCCCTCAGCCTTACAATTTATTCCTTAGCTACTACTGGGCTTGATCTCTGACTTAACTGTGAAATTAAAAAAAATACTGGTGCTTGGACTGAACCTCATGCAGGTTTTCGAGCTTGAGTGGTTTTCAGGACTTTTGTGTTTCTAGCAGTTCAAGTGATAGTCCTCTAGTGCTCATTTAAGATGTACCACCTGGAGGGCAGCTCTGAGTGTTTGAGGGATTGTGTGTAAACATGATGGGGGGGTCGTATATTTAGGGAGCTAAGCCGGTGCCGGAGTGGAAAAGAGAATGGCCTTATAAATCCTGGGAAAATGTCAGTGTGCTTTTACTTTAACTGTATTCTGGGGCTGAATACTTTTCTCATCTCTTGACAGTCCTATAATACTTGCTAAACTCTGTGTGTGTGTGTGTGTGTGTGTGTGTGTGTGTATTTTAATCATACTGCGCTTATAGGTAGTATAATGAATACTTCTTCCTTTTAGTGTTTACTCAGTGAATGTCTAAGATAAAGAAATCAAACCTTTTCAAACCTTAAGGTAGACTGCAGTTGGTATTACCTAAAATGTCAATTTCAATGTGGTTTTCTAGTTACCTATACGTCCCAGCAATAGGTAAGATAGAATTCACCGCCCCCACTGTAAACCTCGTAAAAGGGGTCTCTAGCCTTTGTCGATGGCGGATGACATAGAAGCGCATGGCACCCTCCCCCGCCTCTCCCGGAGGCCCCAGGGGCTGAGGGTCACTCACTGAGGAGCGGGGGAAGCCAGTTGACGTTGACCTCGCAGTGGGAGTCCAGGAACGTAAGGACCTCGCCTCTGGCCATGGACGCTCCCAGGAGTCGGGTCCGGATCAGCCCTTCCCTTTTCTTGGTGCGAACAATCCTCACTTTGGAAAACCGAGCCATGTATTCTTCCAACTTCTCCTTCAGGTGTTCTGGGAAGGAGGGAGAAGAACGGGTACAGAAAGAACACAGGACATTAGTTGTAGCAGAATTACTCCCGGGCGTCTGTGTGTGGAGAGCTCCATAAGATGCAAACACTGCCCTTTGGACACTGACCCGCTGGCACTCCGCCTTGTGGTTTCTGTGGACCAGGGGCCACCAGACTGCAGCCTCGCCAGCCTGCACCCAGGTGGGCATCAGCCCTGGGTCCCTGCTGGTGAAGTCAGGTGAACGTTCCAGCATATGGGCTCTTGCCAACAAGAGGGCCCTTTCTGGCAAGGCTTTGCCTAGTGTTCTCTGTGTTGAAAATACTGCATGTAAAACCACAGGGAAGAAAAAAATACCTCTCAAATCAACAGGAACCAAACAGATTTTTCCCCCGCCGTGAGGCAATAGCAAACTGGCATGCAAGTTCAGCCCATGGCTCCTGATTTGAAGTGGAAAGTGACTGATTTGCTGTTAAAATTAGACGTGAAGAGGGATAGGCAGATGAGATGCTACATAATCACTGTGGACTTAGGTCTTTAAGATTAGAAAACAAAAATTTGGAAATGTTTCTTTGCCTAATTAAAAACAAACAGCGGGAACAAAATCAAATCAGATAACTTACTTACAGACTAAAACATTTCCTACTGGCTGTGATAAAATGCATTAATCTCTCAGTTCTTTTTTCAAGCCATGTGTTTTGGTGGCTTTCTTTCTGTGGGATATATACTCATCTCTGCTTTCAGTCTCCTGCATGTAAAACATTAGGAGGGCTCTCCTAGAGCTTCTAACAAGCATAGTCTAATATTAATTGAAACAGAATCTTAGCATGCTGTTTGTTTGGTAGGTTTCACTTTCAAACTTTCTCTGCATGTTTGCAATCAAGGACAGTATTATTATTGTCTCCTCCTATGATCTGTAACAATAGGGATTCATGGAAGGATTTATGATCTCTTTCCTGGTCTCCAGTTTAACAGATGTCAGAATTACTCTGCATTGGAGTTTCTCTGCATGCAAGGGTTTACCCTTATTCCTTTTATTTTTTTTGGTGCGCCACACGGCACGTGGGATCTTAGTTCCCCGACCAGGGGCCGAACCCGCACCCCCTGCATTGGGAGCGCGGAGTTCCAGCCACTGGACCGCCGGGGACGTCCTTATCCTTGTTTTCATTGCTTCTGATTATTGGTGAAGTGAAATTAGAATATTTCACATTCTAATTTTTACTGTAAAAGAATGCTGGTGGGGTCTTCCACAAGAATATTTTAGATCAAAATATGGCCCCCTCTATTTTGTTTTTCCTGTAATGAGCAGAGATCTGCAGATCAGACTCTAGAGTGCAAAGTTTACAGGATTTGGAGTCAGGCCAGGCCTGGGTGGAAAGTCTGTGATGATGAAGGATGTGAGTAGGTGCTGCAAACTCCCTAAACCTGACTCGGGGGGAATTTTTGTCCTCTTAGAGGGTGGAGGAGGGTCAAGCTTTTGACTACAGACCTGACAGTGCTCATTCAGTAAACATTTATTAAGCCAATAATTGGAGACCCCGGCAAATCACTTGTACTTAGGAAGCGAAACAGCATTTCTTCTTCTTTTTTAAATATTTATTTATTGGCTGGCTGCATAGGGTCTTAGTTGTGGCACGTGGGATCTTTCGTTGTGGCATGTGGGTCGTGGCGGTGCGTGGGCTTCTTTCTAGTTGTGGCTCACGGGCTCCAGAGTGCATGGGCTCTGTAGTTGTGGCGTGTGGGCTTAGTTGCCCCGTGGCACGTGGGATCTTATTTCCCTGACCAGGGATCGAACTGGCGTCCCCTGCCTTGCAAGATGGATTCTTAACCACTGGACCACCAGGGAAGTCCTAGAAACAGCATTTCTAAATAGCTGAAGGAATGCCTTAGAATGCTAAGTTTGAAAGATGAAAAATATAGACTTTTGTATTTCTCAGTGAGCTTTGAATAATTCATCGTCTTCCGTTTATTGCCAATTTAAAGCGAAACACTTTTGGCTAGCCATGAACGAGCTGGTATGAGTTGATGGCTGTGTGGTAGAGTCTCACCTAGGACGCTGGCTGTCCCGTGTCTCTCTCTGCTTTGAGCCAGGTGTTCTGTGCCCCCTCCCTTTGGCTCTCTCCTCCCCTCTCCACTGTGTGCAAGCTCCAAGGAAGATTCCCAAGGGCTGTACAGCCCAGTGCCGCCTCTGAGGGAGCCTGGAGCTTACTGTCTTGTTAGGGAAATGAAGCACAGGCCCGCCATCCAGGTGTGCTATCAAAGGCATGATAAGTGATCGGTGATCCATGCAAGGGCTCTGTGGGTACCAGTTGTTAAAGGCCTGTGTTCTATTAGGACTTCGCACAGTAATCAATGTTTAGGAAAACTTTATAATCTCATTCCTGTAATGTATTCAGTCATTGAAATCCTTCCGTGTCACCAACATACCAAGAATCACTCTCTAAGTTTATTTGTAAATCAGTTGTTTGGACCACAGGACATACCGTCTTGTGGAAACAGTGTCCCCACAGTCATAGGGGACTGAAAATAGATCATGCACATTTGCTAAACCCACCCAAACAGTGTTCTTCACTCTTTCTTTAAACCTCACGGTTCTTCTGTCAAATGTACCACTGTGGGTACCATCTCGACAATCTGAGTGCGTTCACTGCTTTCCTCTCTGACCCCTAAGGACTACAGGAGTCTCTTCTGGGGGAGAGGAAGGTTAATTCTCTGGAGCTGCGTACGAGAAAGTGCTTCTTTCTAGAAGAGATTCGCCTCCCGCGTGTCCCAAAGCAAGAAGCAGGGGGTTGTCGGTCACCCGTGAGGGATTGTCCCAACTTGGGATTTATGCTTCCACACTTTCTAGTTTATAGGAAACTCTCTGGAACTTGGTGGGAGCATCTCTACATGTTGCCTTTCCCTCTCTGTACATTTTCTGATTCTGTGTACTTTTCTTTTATCAAAGCCCATTTTAATGTACTAAAAAGACTGTCCGGTATGAATTCACTAATCTCAAGAGGTTTGACCCCAAAGTGAGTCCATTAAGTGTTCAAATCAACTCCTCTAATTTGAACTTTGCGATAATAATTAGGTTGCTTTGCCTCCGAATAATGTTCTAGTTGACTGCCCCTTGGAGGGGTCCGTTGTCTCTTAGTAGTTCAGTTGTAACATCTAATTAACCATAACTCACGATGAAGACGGGTATTTTCCATCTGATTAGCAAATTAGGCTCTCATACAAGGGAGTTGCTGGGGATGGTAGAGATGGCTTTAACTTAAAAACAGTTTGCATTTCTTTTGTATGAACAGTTTTTTGATTCATTTCTAAAATATTATTCAAATGATTTTCAACATGATTTTGTATTTTAATTCAAGTACAGCATCTTTGAAGATCTCTTTTGAACTCATCTAATTTTAAAGAATAACGAGAATGTATGGTAGTTTTATAAAGCAGACATTTTGTTAAATAAATTTATATTTATTTATTTACGTCTTTATTTTGGCTGTGTTGGGTCTTCGTTGCTGCGCGGGCTTTCTTTAGGTGCAGCGAGCGGGGGCTACTCTTCGTTGTGGTGCACGGGCTTCTCATTGCGGTGGCTTCTCTTGTTGCAGACCATGGGCTCTAGAGCACAGGCTCAGTAGTTGTGGCGCACGGGCTTAGTTGCTCCGCGGCATGTGGGATCTTCCCGGACCAGGGCTCGAACCCGTGTTCCCTGCATTGACAGGCGGATTCTTAACCACTGAGCCACCAGGGAAGTCCTAAAGCAGACATTTTTTTATTGACTAGGAAACATCCATAGAACCATTAACTTTTTTTTTTAGTTGGTGGCCCTAGACTAGCGGTGGGTATATTACTGTTAAAATCCACTGAGTGGTACCCTGATGACCTGGAAGAATTAATATAATTTCAAACACGACAATTTCTGCCCAAGGTTTATTGTATCACTGGGAGGTAATAATGAAATGATGAGTTTTACTCAAGTGAAATTTTGGTGTCTTGCTACCGTGAACATTAAATGTAGCAGTTTTCTGAAAGTAGTTTTCCTTTTTTTCTAGAGATTTCACTTATGCGCCACAAACTGACACTATGTTTAGTATTAGGGTAGCAACTAAGCACTAAAAAGTCACCTTCAGTGATTTTTAGTCCAGAGCCAAGGACATGAGTTGTAGACCGATTACTGACTGGCCCTATGCCTTTGGTTAAGTCACTTCAATTTTCCTCACCTATGGAACGTGATGGGTTGATCTTAAATATTCCTTCCAGTTCTACGATTCTGTGATTTCTCTTGTTAAGTTTTACTTATGGCATAGATCTTATCTATCAAGTATTTCGTTTTTCCTAAAAAGCATCCTAATTGTTGGTCTTTTGGTGTTTCTTTGGGCTGCGTGTCACTTTGGAAAGCAAGAGTCAAAACAAAATAAAGCTGACATGTATCAGACGTTTAGTCAAAAGGCAAATGCCAGGGTCTTATCTTTGGTCAGGACAGCCTCTGTCTAATCTCCTGCAGCTCCCTGTCTATAAGACTGTCACTGATATCAAATCATGACCTTGAAGCACTTTAAGTTCATCAGAGACCTAGATCCGTTCAATAAGTTATGCTTATTATGTCAGGAAAATACAGTAGCAGAGTTTAGACAGCTTTCTAGTCTACCTTTGAGAGAGTGTTCCCAAGGGGACAGGGAATCTAAGTGACCATCAGTTTTACAGAGCAAAGCCAGGGTATCCCGAGCGGTGGGCTCACCAAAGGCTGGACAAACAGCTGCCCTGGGCTCAGCGGCTGGAATTGTTGCCAAGTTCCTTCTATCTCCTTTGAATCCCCTAATTTAATCTTAAGGACAGAGCAAGAGGGGCAGGAGACCCTACTGATCTGGAGATACGAGTTTCTATATCTAAATACATATTACAGAGCTGAAATTTCTTTGATGTTTATACACTGGTGTTGGTAGATAGTATGTAGCAGAATATGGCCTTAAGAGCCTATAGAATATATGTTAGTTATTGTGGGTGATACCTGATGATGAAATGAAATGTGTTATAAACACACAGAAATATACATACCTTAAACCTTCCTGGTTCATCCTTTTACAACAAGAACATACTCTTAAGTATTCTGGCTAATCTGAGGTCTTATCACAGTGACAAGAAGTACTTCACAATTAGAGGCTGTAAGATATTCTTCCACTTCTCAATCTACTTGACACAGGCCGTGCGTATATTTTAATCCCAAGTGGCAGTGTTAAGGATAACTGTCTACTTAGCAGTGTAGAGACATTTTCTATATTCTTTATACAGGAGAAATGTATGTCTCTAGTTTAAACTCCAGAAAGCTGTCAATCTCTTTACGTCCTGGTTGACCACACTAAGTATGTCCCTTTGCATAGCATTCAAATATAAGCATTTCATATTATCTCTAGAGCACAAAAAATTCAACCAAGAAAGTATTAGAATTGCTGGAACTGTATCTAATTGCTTCTATTATGATTTCAACTGAGTTCTGTTTCCAAATGTCTTATTTTCTATTCTTTTAATGTACAAAGTATCTTGAGTCATTTGGGAAATAGCTGGGATACTAAACTTAAATAAATAGACAACATATATTCCAGCTAAAATAAAAAAAAGAAGAGATAGAATGTCACCCTTTACAACCCCTAATGAGCTAATGGATCAAGCTAACATCACAAAAGGAGCCAGATCACCTGTTCTGTGCTTCCTGATGAGGGAACACATCACTGCCTATGAAGCATTCTTAGCAAAGTGCTGAATCTGAATTCGGTCATGCCTATAGATCTAACTACCAACTTATAGGAAGTAAAGGATTGATGAATACGTGAAATGGCACATCTGGGAGATAATCAGCAAAATCTAAACTATAGAGATTTCTCCAGGGCGAATGGCTTGATTTCTTCAACAAATAAATTAGAAGAAGAAGAAGAAGAAAAGAAATGGAAAGAGAATCCTAAAGATTAAAAGACACTTAAGAGGGCTTCCGTGGTGGCGCAGTGGTTGAGAGTCCACCTGCCAATGCAGGGGACGCGGGTTCGTGCCCCAGTCCGGGAAGATCCCACATGCCGCGGAGTGGCTGGGCCCGTGAGCCATGACCGCTGAGCCTGCGTGTCTGGACCCTGTGCTCCGCAACGGGAGAGGCCACAACAGTGAGAGGCCCGCATACCACACACACACACACACACACACACACAAAACTCAGAGGTCTTTTCTTTGAAATATTTTTGCTGAGTATTTTGAACTCACCACAAATTGATCCATTTTAATACAATGGAAACATTTCTGTAGAAACATTTCTACTTTTTAATAATTCAGTAGTTTTATTTTATTTTAAACATCCTGTGTATTGCAAGGAGTAGGTCATATAGTTTATAAGTTTTCATTTGCACCACATACATGATAATTTAGTCTAAATGCAGAAATGTAGAAGTCTTACCATCAATATTACGAAAAGTCATTGGTTCAGTGTTACACTATTTGACCCTGTAAATATTTAAGAATTTTGCCAAAATAGTGTTAGGCTTTAGTCTGTAAATATTAGAGAGTAGTTTAATTCTAGAAAAACATTACACATAATGCACTCTTTTAAATAAAAAACCCTATATAAGTATCAGTTGAATTATCAGTGTTGACATAGGAGAAAATAATCTCTAAGCTCATCTAGATCACCTCTTCCTTTCACCTATTTAGTGTTTTTTTTAATTGTGGTGAAATGCACATAACATAAAATTTACCATTTTAACTATTTTTAGTATACAGCTGAGTCAGTAGTGTTAAGTATATATAATCAAAATGGTTGTGCAGTTGTGCTACAGACTGTTTGATCTTGCAAACTAAAACTCTTATAGCCGTTCAATAAGTCCCATTTCCCCCTCTCCCCAGCCCTGGGAAACCACCATTCTACTTTCTGTTTCTATGAGTGTGACTGCTCTAGGACTTCATGTAAGTGGAATTATACAGTATTTGTCATTTTTATTATTGGCTTATTTCACTCAGCATAATGTTCTCAAGGTTCACCCATGTTGTAGCTTGTGTCAGAGTTTCCCTCCTTTTTAAAGATGAATAATAGTCCATTGTATGTATAGATCCCATTTTCTTTATCCGTTCGTTAATTGGCATTTGGGTTGTTTCTATCTTCTGGCTATAGTGAATAATGCAGCTATGGATAGAGGTGTACAAATATCTTTACAAGACCCTGCTTTCAATTCTTTTGGATATATACACCCAAAATGGAATTGCTGGAGCATGCGGTAATTCTCTTTTCAATTTTTTGAGGAGTCACCGCACTGTCTTCCAGAGCAATTGCACCATTTTCCATTCCCACCAGCAATGCACAGGATACTTATTCAATTTTAAAGCCCTTGTGATCTTTTTGGTAAAATGTATATTTAAATAAATCTTGTTTTAGTTGAATGTGGAGGAGAACTCTAGCCGAAGTCTTGAGAATGACCAGAAAATTCCCCAGTGACTCTTCCTAATTCACTGAACATCAAATATTCTATAAAGAAAGAAAAATCTGAGTACCGACAATGACAAATACTTCCAATGTAAAATACACCAGCTCTCAAATTAAGAAAGGAGCACAGATGCCAGTTTCAGGACTAAAATTGGTCAAGAAAAGCCTCCAGCACATGTTTCTTTTTTTTTCTCACTGTAATATAGACCGATCAAGAACACCTTATTTGAAAACGTCCTAGTTCCCAGTCTAAACACTCCTTGCGGTTTAGAGCAAACAACATCTGATTACAAGCGTCTGTGCCAGTTCCTCTCTGCACTATGCCTGCCTCTTCCAGCCTCAGGCATGAGGCCTGCAGGCTCCATCAGGGACCCCCAGAGCCCTGCCCTCTCTCAGCCTGAATTATCAGTTCTATACTTTGTACTTAATTATCTTAGTTAATCTCCTCATATTTACCAATATATCTATCTTCTCATTCGTCCCAGAGAAGTCACTACTTATCTTTCAGTGATTCCTTTAATGTGTAAGCCTGTCAGAAATGCACATTTTATAAGATAATTTGTCTTGAGACATAAGAGGCTTTAAAAAATAAATTTAACCAAGAAAAAAACATCAAAAGGACCAGTATGTTTATGCTTTTTTTCCTCTAAAGCCCTTAAGGGTAAAAGTCCTATTCATACATTTCACACTTTTCCAACTACTTCAACAACTTCTTACTATATTTTGCTGGACGCCAGGTTATGTGATTTTAAGCTGATTGTTTTTGTATTCCAACGTTAATGCTACTGCTAACTGTTGATTTATTTGTACCCTCACACACATTCATACCTTGGGATGAGCAGTGTTTTGTGAGCTGGTTTGACTCCTAGCGACCATCTTAAAAATTGGGACTAAGTGAGTTTTTCCCATCAAAATAATGATTTTTCTGTAACTTGTTTTCCTAAGACAAAATCAAGTCAAGAAATACACTCTGGGCATAAACAATTCCAAGGTCATATGAGCCCATCAACAAGGCTAGTAACAGGGTGACGTCACAGCCTCCCAGTGAAATCCAAAGCTGCTTGTATCAAATGAGCAAGCTACACGAGATCCCCTCTGGATCCACGGGATTTGAAAATTCATTTACGGAAATTTTAGAAAACTCAAAGTTATAAAAAACCAAAGCTGGGATGCCTGAGAAAGGGAGAAATTGATCTTCAGCAAGTGAAAAAGCATAAAATTCAGGCAGAACAAAAAACAAAGACAAACTATAAGATGCCATACACCAGCACAGATATCAAATGGGAGAAACAGAATCTCTGCCCTTTTGAAAGTACTTTCAATTCTGCATTTCTCTGGAGTTGAAACAAACCTGGTGTCTTTCACACATACCTGCTACAAGCCATTTTGTTTTTCTTTAGTTTCTCTGAAGCATCTGTTGGAATTACTGGGTGGGAATGTTATATGGGTAGAGTTACAGGGACCAGTAATCTCAAATTAGCATTTGTGTGAGTGATTGACTACTGTCACCCAGTAACTGCCAAAAGGACCATAAAAACCTCTGGGGTTTGGCTTGACTTCACAATAAATAAAGACAAATTGGAAAGAATCCCTCTAAACAGTTAGTGTGAGAAAAATGCTATGTCACAATTTCAATTTAGATGAGGCGAGAGCTAAATTAAATATCTGGAAATTGGTCCTGTTCCCAAGGCTACCGAAACTCCCAGTGCCTCACAATATTCTTGTACTGCAATATAGGAGGAGACATGCAGGAAATGAGCTGTCTGCCCTTGTTGAGGAAAATTGACTTGCTAAAGGTACGTCCTCCCAAGGCATTGCTCCATTTCTTGATAATACTATTAAAGAGTGAAAAGGAGAGGGACCATAGAAGATATTGTCTTGGCTCAAAATTGAAAAAAGAAAATATAAAAGAGGACCAAAAATGTGTCTCATGTCCTTGAATGAAAAGAACCAATAGAATAAGTAGCAAAATATGACAAAGTAATATATGGAAATAATAATATCTATATTTATTGAGTGCTTATAATTTCTGAGATATATTCATGTGCTAATTTATTACATCCTCATTTTACAGATGAGAAAAATGATACTCATTTGCAAATGAGGGTCAGAAAGGTTAAGAAATTTGCCCAAGATCATACAGTAAAGGGAGTCTGAAATATTTTAAGTACTCAATAAATGTCAGTGATTACATGTCAGGAGGAAAAGAAAAACTTGAACCCAAATGTATCCATTAGGAATCTTCTAAGTATAGGGAATTTAATGTAGTGAATTAAGTATTTATAGTTATCTATATATATATATAATTATTATAGAAGACCTGGAAAGTTTAGGAAAGTGGAAAGAAGAGGAAAAAAATCAATAAGAATTATACCACTAAAAGTCAATCACTGAATAAGTCAGACAGAGAAAGACAAATACTGGGTGGTATCACTTATATGTGAAATTTTTAAAAAAAGTCAAATTCATAGAAACAGTAGAAAAGTGGTTGCCAGGGCAGGGGAATAGGGAGAGGTTGGTAAAAGGGTAGAAACTTTAGTTATAACCTGAATGCGGTCTGAGGATCTAACGTAGACCATGGTGACCGTAATTGGTAACAATGTGTTGTGTGATTGAAATTGCTGAGAAGGTAGAACTTAAATGTTCTCACCAAATATATATATATGATGATGATGTGTTTAAGTTGACATGTACGTTCATCAAATCATCATGTTTTACACTTTAAATATCTTACAATTTTATTTGTCAATTATACCGCAATAAGGCTGAGAAAAAAGCCAATCATTGCTTACATTCTCCTTTACCTTTTATGCTTCTATTTAGAGCCTACATGTTCTTTTAAAACTAAGGTTGAAATTTTCCATGTCATTACCTTGAAATATTAATTCAAATGTGGAGTAAGTTTTCCTTATTGTTGATTTAGGTTGTTTACATGATTACAGCTATGACTATTATGTATAATATATAATGAATATTTTGTGAATAAGTGCTTTCTGAATCTACAATTTTCCTTAAGAGAGATCCCAAGAGCTGAAACCAGTGCATCATAGGGCAGGAGGCTGTTGAGGTGAAAGGCTGTATAAAATATCTAATTAGAAAAGGTTGAAACTCTGTCTTCATTGGCTATGGAAGCCAAGGAGCTTGGAGGGGGCAAGGGGACTTGAATGGCCGTAAAATTCATTCTCTTCTTTATTGAAGGAGAACTGAGGCCACCTCTCACCATCAAATGGCCAAACTGTCAGCACCTCGCCCTTGTCTGCCGATGAAGGGAATGAACTGTCTGTGCACTCATATCAGACCACCCTCTCCGCTTGTGCCCTTGATCCCACCTTCCTCATCTGCCCACAAACATGGCTCCTGTAGCGGTCCCGTCTCTTCCTTGCGTCTTCATGTTTGGTCCTCTACTGAGTCATTCCATCTCGAAGCCAAAACACTGCAATATCCCTTTTCTTAAAAAGCAAACCCAAAACACTGCAATATCCCCTTTCCTAAAAAGCAAACCTTCTTTGACCCGCACCCTCCTCCAGCTTCTGCTCGCTCATCAGCTCCACGTTTCAGCAGGATTTGGGGAGGGAATTGTCTAGATGTGCATCTCTAGACAACTTCATCTTCTCCCATTCTCTCTAAATCCACGCCTTTTGTTCATTCATTCAAGATGGTCATGGGATGCGTAAGCATAGCACTGTGCTAGAGCCCATGCTCTTTTACCCTTTGAAA
Source organism: Monodon monoceros (assembly GCF_005190385.1). Classification (NCBI taxonomy): domain Eukaryota; kingdom Metazoa; phylum Chordata; class Mammalia; order Artiodactyla; family Monodontidae; genus Monodon; species Monodon monoceros. Next base: position 5,285,277 of record NW_021703782.1, on the reverse strand, counting down.
CAGGAATTTTTCTTTTTTCAGAGGGATTCATCTGCTAAGATAAAGACTCAGGGTAAAAGGGGTGTGATGGGAACACTGGCTGAGAAGGTAGAGTAGGAAAGGACAGAGGGAGTTGTTACCAAGGAAATAATTTTGAAATTCACTGACAGAAGAGAAAGTGGGTTCAGAGGCTTACAGGTCTGATTGTGAGCAGGAAGTACTTCTGTGTGCACCTGCAGGGTGAGTTCTAAGATTCCTACTTTTCTGATATAGCCAAGAAGGCGGGGGTCATGAGTAAAGATCTGGTTCCTGGAAAAAGTCTGAAGTGGTGAGAGCCCCTTGCTTGAGTAATTGAAAGCTAAACTGGACCAAGCACTATGAAGTTTCATGTGGCAATCCTCTCCAGGGAAGGGGGAAATGATCCAATAGGTCTTTTCCATCTTTGCTTTCTGTGACCTCTGGCTGTAAACATCACTTTCCCTCGTTATGTCAAAATGAATTGCCTGTTTACCACTGAACTCTAGAAAGCGCTTTTTCTCCCTAGGCAAGACGACAACCTAGCATTTACTACCTGCACTTCATTTCAACTTAATCAGTGTGCCAAGGAGTCATTTAAAAATGGGTAATATTAGTTCCAGGACATTTTGCTTATTTGCTGGGTACATGGTTCCCCTTCCTTGTTGAGCCAGAGCTCCCCCAAATTTTAGAAGATATTCCGAGGACAATGTAAGGTATATTTGCAAACTGGGAAGTCAAATGAAGTGACATGGCCTTTAGATGGCCAACAACCTCCAGAGCAGGGTCATTTATTAGTACTGGAATCTGCTCAGTTTCCATAACAATGAAAAGTGAAAAACACTAGATGACTGCATTTATATTCTACAGTATTGCATATATTTCTTTTTCTCACGCAGGCAGAAGGAATAGAAATTGTTTACATTTCTCACCAAGAAATAAATAAATGGTGTATCTTGGGAGTTTTATACATATATGTACACACACATGTACCTACATAGATACATATGTGTATCTATCACTCAGTCCCTAAGGATAGATGAAAGGTGCCTCATTTGTAATTTATTCGGAAAAATCACTGTTTCCTACACAGTCTTGATTAAATGAGGCAATAAATCATATGTCTGGAACATGCCAAGTGTCTGCCAAGGCACAGGTTGGCTCAGAAATTAACGAGGACAGAATTGTGGAGTTTTAGGGCAGCAGTCTTCTCTACTGATAGGCCGGCCACATATTTTTCTACTGTAATTCTTTTGTTTGGCCCTGTTTATCTTCATTTAAATGGGCTGTATCTCCTTGAGCTCCGGCAACGTTATATATTTTCCCTACTAATGATGTGTCTCCATGGTCCCAGGGTTATTTTCGACACTTGATGAAGTTCACTCATGGAAGGACCGCAGTCAGTCAGTGTGCTGCAGGTGGTGCCGGACAGGACGTTGATTTTTTCCTCTCTCAGTGGACAGACAAGCCCTGCGTTGTTAGAGTTACCAAGGCTCCACTCCTGGGAGAGATTTGTTTTTCCCCAGTGACTTTACAAGGATCATTTAGCCTGCAGATTCTGCCTGTCTCTCAAAATGTGTGTTAGACCACATCCCTGGTTTCGAATCTGAGACTACTCTTTCTACCTATTGAGTGAAGATGAGAATAAACTATGACAAATGATAAGCTGTTAAACATTCATTAATACAACTAAAAATTAACAAGTTAAGGGCAGCGCTAGAGACGCCATGCCGCTCTTTGAACGATCCATGAACAAATAAAATGTAACACAAAGGTGGTGCAAGGCAGTGACACAGTGAATGTTGGGGGCACAGGGCACAGCCCTCAGAGTTGTGTAGCTTACAATTTCAGCAGGACATAGTAACATTTCAGATGGGAAAATGAGTAATGTCAGAATAGGGCTTATTTATTGAAGGTGTTTGGTATAGATGGTATAAAGATTCTGAAAGGCAGGATCCTGGAACTCGGATGAGTAAGATTTACAGAGATGAACAGGAGAAAGGGAAGGCCAAGTTTTGGGAAGGAAGTAATAACCAAGCCAGGACATAAGCCATCCTGAGAAGGTCCTTTATTATAGAAACACACCCCAAAATGAAACAACCGACCAACCAACCAACCAACCAAATAACAACCCCTGCTTGGGTAGATCCTTGCAAAAAAATACCAAACTATGAAATTATGTGAAACCAGAGGAAACCAAAAACACTAAAACAAACTGTAATCTGCATCTTCTCTTATTTTTCCCTTTAGTGACTATAATTTCTTAAATGTTTTCATTTGCATATTGATATTTGGGGGGGGCTGGGTAATACACGCATAGGCAAAATGTTTAATACGAAAGGGTATATTTTGAAAAATAAACCCCATCTCATACCCTCAGTACTCTATTATTCCTTACCAGAAATAACCCCTTTTACTAGTTTATATATATTTCTGGGATATTTTAACCGTATGGAATTATATATACATAAGTGTGTGTATATTGTATACATTTAATGTGTAATATATTTCTATGTATGAATGAATTTCTACTATATATTTACACACATATATAATTCTATATGCCTAAGATATCTTAAAATATATACATTTAAATTGATTACATATACATAACTGAATTTATTTCATAGTCTGTTAAACTCTAAGGGGATTTCTTTTGAAAATCTGGCACTATGTTGTACTACTGGCCATAGAAATACCCTTCATTTATTTATGCTCATTTTGTACTAAGAAATAGTTTCTTTTTCCACCATATGGTTCTGGTGAATTCTCGTGAAATCTAACTAAAAGTCATCACTAGAAGCATAATGAAATGTCTCAGGTGGTTCTGATATTGTCAAGTTGTTCTGGGAGAGGCACCACCATAATAAACAACACCAGTCCTAATGCCTGGGACTTGTACCATTTGGCTCCGGGATCTTTCGACCAAATCACATGGACAGGAGCTTGTCATGGTTTCTAACAAAAACGAACTCTTAGTAAAATGTCAAGAGTAGATAGTAGTGTAGCAGAATCCAAAGTGCCTTTTTATGTAAGTCTAGAGCCAAATCTGAATGGGGACAAAAAAGGCAAATCATGAAGTATTGAATTCAAATACTTGTGGCCATGTTATATGAAATAACATGTTCAGAAAGATGCCCAGAAGTTCTGTTGGGCAGCCTTCTCTGACAATGAATTTTGAATAAACTTTAGGGTCACAAATAGATATTAACGTTTTTTTTTTTTTTGGAAAAGGAACAGAGACTTAAACTCTGTTCAAGCAAAAGGCGTATTTCATGGAACCCAAAAGCAGGAAGTGTAGCTGGGTTGCCCTGAAATTTAGATTAATTTTACAGATTAGGAAACGAGGGCTTATAGAGGATAAACAACTGGCCCAACTGTAGTCCACATCAAAGTCAGTATCCTTTCCCGTACACTGAGACAGGATAAAACAATCTAAAGACAAAATATTGAAACAAGTTTCCTTATTATTTTTTTTCTAATTGACTTTATTCAGTGATTCATGAATCCGGCAGCATCCTATCTAAAAGCTAGAAGAGTCCTCCCAAATTTTCTTATTGCTGAAAACACTTTTCTTGGCTAAACTCGTATTTCTCCAACATATAATGAGTACCACTTCTCCAGTTCCTGCCTTTTAATATAGTGTTTCGAAAGGAACAGAGAAGTAATTCTGTATCTCTTCTCTGCTCCACTTACCTCTGCTTAAGAACTGCTCTTGCCATATTTGTTGGTTTACAATTGTTGGGTGATTTACATTTACAGTGTAATTTCTGGTTTACACATCCATCACTACCAACTAGTCCATAAGTACTTAGCATAATGTTTAGACTTAGAGGATGAATTTTAATGGAAGTAAAATTGAATTATAGTAGCCCCTTCTACGTATGAGAGGCAAATCTTTTTTTCTCTTTTGTTGTAGTTAAGATGTGGAGGGCTTGCCTGGTGGCGCAGTGGTTGAGAGTCCGCCTGCCAATGCAGGGGACACGGGTTCGTGCCCCGGTCCGGGAAGATCCCACATGCCGCGGAGCGGCTGGGCCCGTGAGCCATGGCCGCTGGGCCTGCGTGTCCGAGCCTGTGCTCCGCAACAGGAGAGGCCACAGCTGTGAGAGGCCCGCTTACCACAAAAAAAAAAAAAAAAAAAAGTTGTGGAAAGACATTGTGATTTGAAGGAAGAGTGACAGAGAAAGACAAGTATCATATGACATCCCTCATATGTGGAATCTAAGAAAATGATACAAATGGACTTATTTACAAAACAGAAATAGACTCACAGACATAGAAAACGAACTTACGGTTACCAAAGGGGAAAGGTGGTAGAGAGGGATAAATTAGGAATTTGGGATTAACATATATACACTACTGTATATAAAATAAACAACAATGACCTACTGTATAGCACAGGGAACTCTACTCAATATTCTGTAATAACCTATTTGGGAAAACAATCTGAAAAAGAATGGTGATATATATATATATATGTATATATATGACTGATTCACTTTGCTGTACACCTGAAACTAACACAACGTTGTAAATCAACTCTACTCCAATATAAAATAAAAATTAACAAAAACGATTAGTAGTGTTTCTAGGGTGGGCCCCTTGTTCATTAGGCATTAGTCTGAAATGCAGTCAAGGGCGAGGCGGTGGTAGATGCTGAATGCCAAGTTCATTAAAGAATTTATCTGGTGCATAATAGGGAACCAGCCATGGGTTCTAAGCAGCATTCTTCTTGTAGTACTGTAGACAAAAAAGTGAGTGGTAACAATTTGAAGAAACAATCAGCACATATAAGGAGTCAGAGAACTTTTGCTTATGAAAGGAGCTGTCTCCGTCATTTGTAGTAAGGTTAACAAGGTCCAGAGAGAACAGGAAACTTGTGTATAATCATATAACTAGTCGTAGGACTGGGATTTTAGTCTCACTCTATTATCTAGGTACCTCGGTGTTAGATTGGAGAGTCTGAGATAGTCCCTCTTCTAGAATACCGTCCTCATCATGCTCTAAGGACTGAAACAGCTCTGTCCGGAGAAGAGTGCTCATTTCACCACTGTCAGCCTGGGGTACCCTCTGTACATCTCTGAGACCAAGGAAGTTATTGTCCGGCCCTCAGGCAAGCTCTGGTACCAGAACAACTTGTGCCCAAGTGAGGATATTTGAGCCCAGTCAATTCCATATACTTCGCATTCATGTATCATCAGTGTGGTCAATGAGCATTACGTATATACCCAAATATATTGTACCTACTCTCTGTCCATCCCTCAGCGGCTTACTTCATGTATTGATCTGTTTTCTCCTCCTCTTACGGCTGTATCCCGCATAACCCTTGCTCTGTCACCAACATATCTCTGTAGTCTCAGTTTTACAAGAAACATCTCTGTCCTCTCTCCCTTTCTGTCTCCTCTCTCTCTCTTTCAGAGCACACAACTCACAACCACCCTGGAAGACTTCCTCTGAAGAAATCACTCAGATCTTCCACATGTCATATCTTTGAGCACCAAGACGGAAGCAGCCTTTTTAATGCTTTCAGGCAATTAGTCTTCTAGTCACGTCTTAGCTTGGCGGCTTAAACAATAAGGATTCATTTCTCATAGTTCTGGAGGCTGAGAAGTTCAAGATAAAGGTGCTGACTAATTCTTGTTGAGGCTTTTTTTTTTTTTCTTCAGTTTTCAAGCTGTTTCTTGGAGAGCGTGTGGTCTGGCAGAAATGGCCACCCTGCTGAGACCCGTCCCCACTACCCCAGGCCAGCTTCCACCTGGAAGCCTCCCAATCAGGCGAGTCTCAGCAGCTCTGCGCTCTCCCCGTGTCTGCTCAGAGCCTGGGATTGCATCAGGCAGCAGTGCCCACGGGGGCCTGGAGAAAGCCCGTCAGGTAGAGAACTGGTCAACTTGTAATACAGCAAGTTCTCTACCTTCTGGAAGGCGTGAGTGTGTCTGGGGCGGACACAGCAGCAGGGATGCTGTCCCTGTGCTTCAGGACGTCCAGTCGGCTTGCTTCTCCAGGACCTGCTGGGACACTTTCTTGATCAGTTCATTGCTATATTCTGGAGAATCCTTGTCCAGCTGAGACGGGGTGAAGAGATTCTGGTGGTAAGCTTCCGTGCAGAAGATGTTGGCCAACAGGACCTCATGGTCATGGTTCCGGAGCCCCACGTGGACAGAGCGGCTAGCCCGTGATAGCACGACCCTCGTCCCATACAGGTTGATGAGGATGTTGGCTACTCGCTTCAAGACCAACTGCTCCTCCACAATAGTGAGCTACCTTCTCACTATGTCCTTACAATGGAGAGAGACAGAGAGAGGGAGAGAGAAAACTGGTCTCTCTTCCTCTTCTTATAAGGACATTAATCCTATAATGGGAGTCCCACACATACAAACTAATCTAAACCTACCTAATTACCTCCCAAATCCCCACCTACTAATATCACATTCAGGTTAGGGCTTCAACACATGAATTTTGGGAGAACACAAGCATTCAGTCCATAGCATGTTGTAAACCAAACTGACCAACTCATTGGCATTGATACTCAGCTGTGCTATGCTCTATCCATCATTGTTTTTTTTTTTTTTTTTTTTTTTCCATCAGTTTACTGGCTGCTCCCCACTGAGGATATTGGGACCAGAACAATTCCAAAACCTGTCTACATAGTTCATCTTACAGCTTTGTCTCCTTGACTTCAGTAGCACTTAATTTCATCATACTTCAGTCTCCTATTCTCAGGACCCCATCTTGTGTTTTGCCCTCACTCTAAACTACCCCATGACACAGGCATAATAACTCTAGTGTCTGAATCTCAGATCATAGTTTCCTATCACCTGCTTCTTCCTGTGTCTTGACCTTCTGCTTTTATGCCGTCATGTTCTCCATTTTCTTCAAACCCAACGGTTTTCTCCTGGTACCTATTCCTTTTCTGTCCCGTGTGAATTCCATGCTGCAACATCTGAACCCACATTGTTGATTCCCCTGACCCCACATTCCCTCAGAACACATTTGGCCAGACTTCTTCTCTGGATCACACTCCTCTGTGCTCTGTTCTTCCTAAACGGAGGTGTCAGAGTTCACGCTGAATAAAATACAGTATCTGTGCCTATGGGCACCACAACAAATATGAAATGCTCCAATCACAGCTGGACGCTTGGGACTAAACGTCAGCCCTCTCACCTGTTGGTGAGTGCCTTGTCCAGTGCCCTTTGATGAATCACCTTTACCTGTCCCTTCAAGCTTCCATTCAGGTACCACTCCCCACTGTACCAGTCAAAGATGTTGACTTCTAGTTTTCAGTGAAGGTTAGAGTTGACTTTAGCTTCTCACTAAACTGTGCTCCTTGAGGTCAGGGACCATGTTTTGTTCATTTTTATATACTTAGCACAGTACTTGGGCATATCCTAGATAATAAATATTGAATGAGTAAATGTACCCTTTCCCTATTCACAAAATGATTGCTGTCTACACCCCAGCTTATCTAGGCTCAGAGGATGTGTTTTGTGCTCTTGAGGACCAACCTCTTTGCTTGCACCCTAGACCTCATCCCTCGATCACCCCTTTGTGATGTTGTTCCATTTGTTATCAACTCTCACATTCAATTTTTTTCCTCAGTTGGCTTCTTCTCTTTAGCTATAGACATTTTTGAGTCTCTCTAATACTATACAGTAAGTCCCCTACATACGAACCTTCAAGTTGTGAACTTTCAAAGATGCGAACATGCGTTCGCATGTCTAATAACGTAAGTTAGTTCACGTGTCCGGCGTTCATTGTCATGTGCGTGCATCCTCTACAAGTGGCTGTGCTTTTGTGTACTTCACTGTACAGGACTGTATAGAGTAGAGTATCTTTATTTCAAGTCTAGGATGTCCAGAAGCAAGCATAAAACAGTGGTGATGTAGCTCATACTGCTAGGAAGCACCAAGTGATAATGAGGGAAACAAAAGTGAAGAAAATTGAGAGAGTGGAGCGAGGCAAAAAGTATTATAAACCTATGACAGTGCAATACTCTAGGGCTGATTGTGTCACTGTGGTACCTAGGCTAACTTTGTTGGACTTATGAACAAATTGGACTTACAAACACGCTCTCGGAACTGAACTCGGGACTTACTGTACTAGATAAACTAATAAAAGTATTCCTTTAAAATCTGAATTTCTCCCTAGCTAATACACAGTGTTCTACTTTCCATCATCTCCAAAATCATGGAAGAGTTGCTCTTTACTCCTTGAAGCTCCGAGATCTGGCTTCAGCCTCTATCTCTGTTTGGAAACTCCTATTACAAAGATCTCCACTTGTCAAAGCACACACACATTTTCAAGTCCTTGCCTCACTGAACCTAACCTCTTCTTCTGGAAGTTCTTCCTTGCCTCTTCAAGATGTTTTAGATCACATCTCAGTTTCAAGATAGACTCCTCTGCTCTTCATCCTGCAAATGCTGGGGCTCCCCAGGGACCTCTCCTTGGCCCTCTCTTCCCACTTATCTCCCTGGTGATTTCGGTTTCCCCCAAACTCTGTCTAGTAACTTAAGACTTCCTATTACATCACATTGCCTCCGTGAAGGAAGGCACAGGTAGCGGGAAGTTTTGCTTTAAAGCACAAGACCGAATGACTACTTTTTGAGGTGATCTATTTCAGGGCTTCTTAGTGCTTTCGGCATTTGGGGCTCAATAATCCTTTGTTATGGGGGCTGTTGTGAATGCTTAGCAACATCACTGGCTAGATGTCAGTAGTACCCTCGAGTTAACCAAAACTGTCTCCACACGTTGTCAAATGTCTCCTTCAGGGCAAAATTGCCCCTGGCTAAGAACAGCTAATCTAGCTGAAAGCTGATAATAACAATGGGAAAAAGAGGAACATTAGTCAATTGTATTGTTAGTTTCCAGAGATGAGCTCTAATTTCAAACTAATCTGATCGTGTTTTTGTTAATTTTTATTTTTATTTTATATTGGACTATAGTTGATTTGCAATGTCGTGTTAGTTTCAGGTGTATAGCTAAGTGATTCAGTTACACATTTATGTATTCTTTTTCAAATTCTTTTCCCATTTAGGTTATCACAGAACATTGAGCAGAGTTCATTGTGCTGTATAGTAGGTCCTTGTTGGTTATCTATTTTATATGTAGTAGTGTGATCACGTTTTGAAGGAGAGCCTTATGTCTTAAAATCTGCACTTCTTCCTACCACTCTCATGGACCTGGCTAATTAGCAGGGTAATTTGACATCGTTTCCTGGAAATTTATTTTTTCCTTCTCTTTGTTCTGTTATTTACTTTCCCTGGAATATAGGCTGAACTGCAGTAACAGTGGTGGAAACCTCAACAGCAGCCTGGAATAGAAGGTCCTTGTGGAGGGGGAGGTGGGAATGACTGAGAGATAACTGACCGTGAAAGAAGAAAAGAAAACTTCTCAGGAGAATGTTTGAAACTGTACCTAATTTGGTTTTTGATGAATCAGAGAAATTTGCAAGGGCTTATTCTCTTTATGCACATGAATTCAGCCAGTATGAGAATAGAAATCACCCCTGTGAAATTTTGAACCTTCATTACTTTTCATTTATATTCTTTGCAGATTAAATATGCAGATTTTTCTTTGCCACATTAAGAGACTATGCACATCCCAGGAGAATATGCCTTTCTACAACACCTTACAAAAGGACCTCTTTTAAGTTTGCTTCTTGGTGAACCTGTCACTGAGGTTAGGGACACGCCTGTGAGAGTTTTGGAAAGAATTGGTGCCTTTAGAGTGAAAGATTGAGAACTTGTGGATAGAATCACACAAGTTTGAATCAAAACCAAATAAAATGCAAAACAGGAACAAAATAATCTCAGACAAATATTTATTATGTTAAATAATCTTATAAATCAGAGGCAAGAAAATCCTTTTTCTTTCATGACGTGATACCTTAATGGATTAACCATGTTTCTAAAATAGGAGGGAAGAAAAATATTGTCCCCATTGGACCACAAAGTGAAGGGTGACCCTTATGTCCTATGTGAAATTTGACCAAAACTTCACATTTTGCAAACCTCTACATAGAGTGCTGTAAATACAGACAAGAGAGAAATATTCACTTTTGAGAAATACTTTGAGCTTCCCAGTTGTAAAGGATTTATGTATTCTGAGGTTTCTTAAAGGAGCTTAGTGGCCATGGCTGGCAGACAGCCAGCTGATCAGAGAGAATTGAAGCTCAGGTTTCCCCCCCCCCCCCCCCTAATGTCTCTGGTTTGCCCTATTTCGGAGTCATTGGCTTTTTCTTTCCAGAGAATTCAGGCATGCGATTCCCCCTTTCCAATCAACTATGAAACTGTTAACTGTGCAATGGAAGGAGGTTTCCCTTAAATGATTCTGACATCCTTCAGAAGCAAGACCATTCATCACCTTTAATCTTAATGGGTTGGAACTAATTTCTGAAGGCCTAAAGTTTCCTCAACTGGAAAGGAAACAAATGATAAGAAACGCCAACAAAAACCCACATACAGTCAACATAAGCTCCAGAGAGTAAAAGTCATGTCTTAACTAAACAGATGAGCAGTGATGATTAATGTCTTCTGCATACATTTCTCTCTGGAAAACTGTTTAGAATTCTTTTTTTTTTTTTTTAATGTAGCACTCACATGAATTCAACCTTAAAGAGGCACCCTCTTTCCTATCACTGTCTGTTCTCTGTGTACTTTATTTTTCATATTAACTCTTATGACCATATGACATAACACACATTTTTCTTTGTGGTTATTCTTTCTCCAATAGGATCTAAGTTTCATCAGAGCAGGGACTTTGTTTTTCTTTACTGCAATGTAGAATAATTCCTGCTACATAGCTAGGCAGTCAATAAACAGGCATAAATGAATAGAATTCCTAATTAATAGGTTTATGTTCATCATTTAAAGACATAATTTCACTTCCTCTTGTGTTTGCTTTTGGGTGACTTCATACTCAGCCAAATATTACTACATTACTGCCACCAACAATTATCGGTTAATTTACTATCTTCAGAGATCAAAGAATGCAACTTCCTATACTCAAAGTAGAACTGTACTCAAACTATCCCATTAAGAGAGTTGTTTACTCATTAGAATCCCTGCAATAGGTCTCTTGGCTATTGATTCAATTATCAAAACTGCAATCAAATAGGCTTCCAGAATTTCCAACTTTTGAAATATTACCCTTTTCTCTTTTATATTGATGATTTCCTTTGCATATAATAGAAATTCATTCTTTTCTTTTTTGCTTTCTCTTCTTTTGGCCAAATAAATCTAGTTTAAATAAGTTAATGAATACTACTGAAATATTTTGAAAAGTCTAAGGTATTCTGAAGTGTTAAATTGTCTTGCAAAGCTCTTTCTGACCCAGCTGATTTTTGCGTATATTTTTTCAAGCCAATTATTATAACCTTGTTATGTCTTTCTATTATTAGCGCATTCACCAGCTTTCAGAGCTCTTGTATTTTATTCCATTAGTTTCTATTCTTTACATTAGGGAAAGGCTAAGAATCATAGAGCTTTCAGAACACACTGGGGTTAAGACCCTCCATTTTCCATTGGGTTTTGTTTGTTTTTTTACCATTTACTCGACAGTGAAGACATGTACTAATTATGTACCCATGGAGATGTACTGGCATTAGCAAGAAAGTTATAAATCTGCCCAGTAGGTAATCACCTCAGCTTGTCTGGTTTTTAGGATGATTTCTTTTGGATTTGTGCTAGGGTTCAGAAGGAATGTGATGGGCATAGGCAGTAGATGGGTAGGGGTAGCATCCCCAATCCTGTTTCTGGAAGCTTCCTCTAGCAAAGATCACTTTTACTTTTATGAGAAGCAAGCAAGCACTTCATCTAAATTGTGAATCAATACATTCTAAACATAATTTCTATCCCAGTGGTTCTCAATGGGGAGATGTGTGGGAAAAGGTGGTAAATTTTAGAGTTCCCTGGAAATTTTTCCAACCACACAGCCCCTTCATGCATTCTTACATGGTTCTTAGGTAAGTCCATTTGGTGGCAGACACAAAAATGGTTTGCCCCAAAATGTTCACATTCTAGTTGCCAGAGTCTCTGAATATGTTACCTTCCACGGCAAAAGGGAGTTTGCTGATGTGATTAACTTAAACGGCTTCAGGTTATCCTGGATTATCCAGGTGGGTTCAGTGTAATCACGGGATCCTTATAAAGGAAAGAGAGAAGCAGGAGAGTCAGAGAGAGAAATTTGAAGATGCCACACACCTGGTTGTGAAGATGGAGGACGGGGCCATGAGTGGGGGATGCAGGAGGCTTCCACAAGCTGGAAAAGTCAAGTAAACGGATTCTCTCCTAAAACCTCCAGAAGGAACATAGCCCGGCTGATTCAACTTGGACTTCTGATCACCAGAACTGTAAGATCATAAATCTGTGCTGTTTTAAGCCACTAAGTGTATGGTAATGTGTTATGGCAGCAGGAGGAGACTCATATAGTAGTGCTTACTGGCACGTGTGGTTTGGAAAAGATTCCTGATACCCTTCTGCTCTTAATGAGAATCACTATTTTGATACTTTATTAAGAGCTATTACAATGATGTTATGCTATCTTATATTAAATTTAAGAATACTGATAAGGAAAAATGTCAGACTGAATGTTTTGTTTGAAAAGAAGTATTAACTATTAACAAAATCTAGAATACATCCCTGATGGAGTAATGTACTGAAATTTTTATCTTCTGTTCAACTCTGCTAATGATGGAATCAAACATACAGCTGAAAATCCATCAATGTTATTGATTGTCCCGTGCATAAAATTTTAAAAGCAAAAACAAGTTTATATTGCTTAGAAGAAAATACTAAAAAAGTTATTGAGGCAGGTTTATTACAGAAAATTTTAAAACTTTCGTTAATAAGGCAATAATAGACCTTGCAAACCCCTCTAGTGATCTGATTTACCACAATTTCAGTAACCTCCAACGTTTCAGCAGTAATTCTTCTACGTCAGAGTATATGAAGATTCATGATAAGTGGATACTTAGGCACCAAATCTAATTCTCAATAGTCTATTCATTGCTCAAGTGATTATGAAACAAATCCTCTCTAACATGCTAAACAGGACTTAGAACTGTTACGTAAACAGATGATTGTGAAGGGATACTTTTCAGACGATTCCACCTTCTTTTGGCACCTGATGGTGGGATGTGGTGAAGGCATGCAGCTGACTCCGTAAAGAAAACACTTGGTCTGGATGAACCAGCCCACAAGGGGAGATAGGGTGAGCTTTATAGATCTCCCTGTAATAAAAGAGAGCAGAAATGCATCACGGGAGGTGATCATTTTTCATGAGTGGACTCCAAGGAAAATTACTAGGGTCTTCCAAGGTCTACATACACTTTTATATGTAGTGGCTTTCAAGGGTAGTTTTACCAAAACTTATGCAGAAGCATTCTTCTTATAGTTTGTCCCATTTCTGACCTCAGTAAAACCTGAGGGCATACTATTTAATCATGGTTCTGTGATTTTATTTCCACTAAAGTAATGAGAGTCCAGCTACGTGGACACAGTGGGGAAAAAAAACCCTGTTGCCATTTTTTGGTGCTCTTAAGAGATGGTGCTTTGCAAACATTAATCTATATCCTTTGAACATTTTGCAAGGTAGATTATTATTATCCCTTCTTTAACAGGTGAAGAAACTGGGAGCAAAGAAGTAGCTTAACTGACCCAAAGAGGCAGCTGGGATTTGAACCCAGATCTACCTGACAATAAAGCCCAAGCTCTTTCTCAATTTGGTACATGGGAATCTTTTGAGGAAAAATATCAGTAGAAGAGTATGTTTCCTAAACTCTGCCTGTCAGATATCAATTGGCTCAATTAATTTTTGGATAAGGTGGCTTGCAGCTGAAGGTACAGGCAGGTGTCTGAATGCAAGTATTGTGATAGTTGAAAATAAGACCAAGGAAATAAAAAAAGACCTAGACAGTATGTACACCACTCTATCTAGAAATATGGATAATTTATTCTGAAAATTCAAGACTCTGTTTTGGTATTGTTGTCTCAGTGAAGAATCAACCCATGTTTAGACAGCAAGCGGAAGGGATAGAAGGACTGGATTTACTTAAGCAAACAGCTTTAGATATGTTCCAGTGTTCAATGAGAATTCACGTGAAGACCCAGAAATCTGCAGGGTCCTCCATGTATGGACAAGGAGGTCTTAGTCTCAAAGGCTTTCAGGGGAAGACGTTACCTGTCTCAGCATGGTTGCTGTTTGATATTTTTATTTAAAAATTTTTAAATTTATACAATTTTTAACGTTTATACTGCATTTATTGTTATAAAATATTGGCTATATTCCCCATGTTGTACAATGTATCCTTGTAGCTTATTTATTTTATACCTAATGGTTTATACCTCAGTTAATCTCCTCTCCCTATATTGCCTCCCCCCTTCCCTCTCCCCACTGATAACCACTAGTTTGTTCTCTATATCTCCTTCTTTTTTTGGTTATATTCACTAGTTTGTTGTAGTTTTTAGATTCCACATATAGGTGATATCATACAGTATTGGTCTTTCTCTGTCTGACTTCTTTCACTTAGCGTAATACCCTCCAAGTCCATTCATGTTCCCGCAAATGGCAAAATTTTATTCTTTTTAATGGCTGAGGAGTATTCCATTTGTGTGTGTGTGTGTGTGTGTGTACACAATGCATACATAAAACATCTTCTTTATCCATTCATCTGTTGATGGACATTTAGGTTGCTTCCATATCTTGGCTATTGTAAGTAATGCTGCTCTGAACATTGGGGTGCATGTATCTTTTTGAATTAGTATCTTTGGTTTTTTGGATATATACCCAGGAATGGAATTGCTGGGTTATATGGTAGTTCTATTTTTAGTTTTTTGAGCAACCTCCGTTTCCACAATAGCTGCACCAACTTACATTCCCACCAACAGTGCACAACGGTTCCCTCTTCTCCATATCCTCGCCGACATTTGTTATTTGTGCTCTTTTTGCTGATGGCCATTCTGAAAGGTGTGCGATGATACCTTGTGGTTTTGATTTGCATTTCCCCGATGATTAGTGATGTTGAGCACCTTTTCATGTGCCTGTTGGCCGTCTGAATTTCCACTTTGGAAAAATTCTATTCAGTTCTTCTGCCCAGTTTTTAATCGGGTTGTTTGTTTTTAACGTTGCGTTGTATGAGCTGTTTATGTATGTTGGATATTAATTCCTTATCGGTCGTATCATTTGCCTGTATTAAGTGGGGGAAGACAGTCAAGCTGCAGCATATTTAAAATAAAAATATGTGGATACCCAGAAGCCCCTTAACACCATCCCTCTGACGGCAGAGTGCAAAAATGATCTGGGGATGAACCTGATTGATAATATGCTATTCTTTTTGAAAACAGTTGGTCAGTCAGGTTCTTGCTTATTAAAATGACCCTCAAATGTGATGATAAGACAAAGACTTTCAATTTATCCCTTATGAAAGGAATATGCAGCTGTTTTATCTAAAATCTGATTCTTATTACCCAGGTATAATTTAATAAGAGGGTTGGTTGAAACGCATAGTTCCATGTCATTTAGGCTCAGAATTTCATCTTCCAAAAGTCCCTTCCTCTCATTCTTGGGAAAGTATTTAAAACATGATCTGGAAGGCAAGGATTTTGGAATATAACCAGAAATTGTAACCATATTTGGATGGTTTATTGACTCAAGTGATGACGATAAATAAAAGGTGAGCAATGGTGGGAAAATTATTATTTTTTACTTAGATGACCAAATACACACAATTACAGCAAGTATAGTTGTATAGTTCTAATTATCCCTAAACTTTGCATGTTTCTCAGAGAGAATCATGGCATCCATGACTGACCTAGATTTTTTTTTTTTTTTTTTTGCGGTACGCGGGCCTCTCACTGCTGTGGCCTCTCCCATTGCGGAGCTCAGGCTTCGGAAGCACAGGCTCAGCGGCCATGGCTCACGGGCCCAGCCGCTCCACGGCATGTGGGATCTTCCCAGACCAGGGCACGAACCCGTGTCCCCTGCATCGGCAGGCGGACTCTCAACCACTGCGCCACCAGGGAAGCCCTAGATTTTGTTTTAAATGGCTTGATGGAGTCATGACTTTTTGATAAAGAAGTAGGTGATAATTTGAATTCAGAAACCTAAGAGGATATACTAATACGTTTTCCAAAATATAACTGCACCGTGTTGAAGGCCAAGTTTCTCTTTGCTGAAGGTTGGTGTTACCATCAATGCATTTTGCTAAGCGGAAACATGGTGGTCATTTCATTTTGCTACCCGGCACCAGAGGGACTTCCTCCATGACCTCCACATGGTGCCTGGATCTGCACCCATAGAATATCCATCTGTGAACCAATGGTTCCTTTCCTTCCTAAATCTAGGATTTCTTGGTCTTAAAACCAACACTTGAGGATGGACAGACCCTAGGGTGACACTTCCCCCAACAATTCTCCCTTCCTGATGTTCACACCTTTGTGGTATCCCCTCCCTTTGAACGTGGGTGCAACCTGGGATTTGTTTGTAACCCATAGACTATGGCAGAGCCAGCCAGGTTTTAGCTTCTGAGGGATGGGTTGTCACGGCTGTGGTTAGGTTGCTTTATATGAGATTTCATCTTAGTAGACTTGAGAGAGATGCTCCTGGCTGGCTTGATGGAGTGAATAACCACATTGAGGAAGCCCAGATGGCGGGCACCTTTCAGTCACCTCTAGAGCAGTGATCGCCTCCAGCCGGTGGGCAGAAGAAGCTGGAGCCCTAAGTCCTGCAGCTGGAAGGCAGTGCGTGCTGCCAACTACCGGAATGAGCTTGGAAGCCGATCCATCCCAGTCACCTTCCAGGTCTGAATTTAGCCTGCCTGATACCTTGATGGCAGCCTTGGGAGACCCTGAGCATAGGACCCAGGCAAGATGCAGCTGGACTCCCGAGTCACAGAAACTGTGATGTGATGAATGTGTGCTGGTCTAAGCCACTCAGCTTGTGATCATTTGTTAGGTGGTCACAGAAACCAAGGCCAGGAGTTTTAAAACATCAAGTTAAAGAACTGATATGTATATATTTTTTTATCAGTGTCAGAGTTTGGGGAGTATCCTGGTCTTTTTGCTGCTCTGTTTCTGCCGTGTAGCAAGGAAAGAGACTCTGTACTAGGAATAAGCCCGGAGATTGGTGAATATATGCCCCAAGATAGGACCATCGGCGGCTGTTGCCAGAGGTCTGGTATTTTTCCTGATACTTGTAGCTTGAAAGACAAGTGTTGAGCGTTGTGCTGCATTGACTAACTAAACAGGGTGAAACAGAACTGGCTTGTTAAGGCCCTGTTAGCATTCATTATTCAGACATCTTTTTTAAAGACCATCTGCTTTCAGCGGTTTGACTCTCTATATATTGGTGACAGGAATTTGACAGATTAATCTGAGAAAAACATTAAATTCGATCAAGGCATGTTTGTAAGAGGTTGTGGCCTTGAGCAGACAGGAAAGAAAAATAAATGTACGACAGAGGAATAAAGACGAAACGTAAGGCAAGATTACCTATTCCTAAGGTGCCTGCAAATTCATCTGTGCCCTGTTGTACTTATTTCTGATGATTTCCTCTGCTACCTTTGGCTTTTTCTAGATGAGTGCCCCCAAATGTGAACCACTGCTAGTAATCTGACAAATGTAGGTTTATTTCCGTGCTGTCCCATCATGCTTCCTTGGTTTCCAGTTCTCCCGTTATACATTGTGTATTTATACTATACATTTTTCTTACGGTGGATGGGGGTGTGAGTGGAAGAGAAAATTAAGAAGTCCTAATTCAAAGAGGAATAAAAAGAAAACTGTCCTCCCCAAATATCTGGGAATAGAGTGTATAGTCTTTATGGGCAGGGCAAATTATATGCAAATCACGTGATTCATGATGTTTATTCATCCTATTCTAAATGCTCAAAGGTTAGAAAATCAAAGAACAATTTGGGGAGTTTGTAACAACAGTGAAAAATAAAATTAGTTGCACTTTATTACACACACGCTCTATTTTTCCCCCATGACCTGTTTGACCTTAGATATATCACATGATGGGTCTGGGTCTCAGGCTCAAGTTGAATTGTGGTCCATCGTGACCCTACTGTAGAGCCTGTATTATTGTGTGAAGGATGCGACGAGAAAACTTACTTCCCGTTGTGTCCGATTTGTGGTAGGTACTGAGTAAATTCATAGGATAATTCCTTTCCTTTTCCTTTCTTCTGCTTTCTAGCTTTATTTCCTGTCTATGATTTGATAGGGAGGCAGCAGAACCTAGAAATTATTTTAAAATAAGTCAGGACTTCCTAAGACGTGAGATATTGATTTTTTTTTTTTCCTCCAGCGGAGCGCTTGCATTTAATGCCTCTACTTACAAGTGGGTCTGTCTGTTCCTAAGCCTTATAACCCATAATTACCATGTTCCAGCAGTGATAGCCACACAGGCAGTTCCAGGGACTGTACATCACGCCAAATTCAGTTGTGGTTTTGAATACACACATACGCCATGGCGTGTTCTCTTCACTTCCTGGGTTGTGACAGTGACAGCATCGTTTATTGCTTTACATTGTCCCATTATCTATTGTCAGAACAATAATAAGCATAAAGCCACTTTGTAATTAGGTAGCAGAAGAGCTTGGAAAAAGGCGTTGCGTGAATACCAGTTAGACTTATGTAAATTGCTTCCAACAGTAAGTGGCAGTGGCCACTGATAGATTCATCTCACTGCATTCTGAATGCAGGAGTGATTGTTAGCATCTAGACATTACATATTTGACAGAGACATCCTCTCTGTATTAGGAGTCATTTACTCAATTTTAACAAACTGCCAAGTACATTCAAATGTGCACCGAAAGATAGGTGGCCCGGTGACATCTACCCCACGACACAGACTTATTTATTCCACCTGCCATAAATGTTCTGTGAAGACAGAATAATAAGATGTCATCCTTACAATCTCGGCACATACGATTGAAGTTTGGAGGTGGAATAAGCCACAGGTAGCCACGATGTGCTCAGGATAAATCTTGGCTAACTGGGTGGTTGAGCCTCTAAATTCTGTGTTTATTTTTTATTTTATTTTGTGTACATTATACCACCATTAAAATAGAATTTACAAACGTGAAAATAATATTGTGTAACAAAAGCTGAACAGGGAATTATACCTATGACCTTGATTTTTATAAAACTATGAGCAGAAAAAAAGGAGAAATCATAACAATTATACTATTAGCAATAATAAAATGTCTATCTGTTTGTGTTTAGAGGGGGTGAATTCACAATTAAATAGAGCTGGAGTAACCAGGTGTCACGGAGCAGCAGAACCCTGAAGAATTTGGGTTTTGTGCGCAGAATGAACTGCCAACGTGCATAATATTTCTGAATATGACTTGTGACGTTGCCCTGGCCTGTTTAAATTGGTGGCGATTTGTAGCGGTCTAGGGACCCAGCAGCAGTATAAAAATCTAGGGGGAGGGCTTCCCTGGTGGCGCAGTGGTGGAGAGTCCGCCTGCCGATGCAGGGGACACGGGTTCGTGCCCCGGTCCGGGAAGATCCCACATGCCGCGGGGCGGCTGGGCCCGTGAGCCATGGCCGCTGAGCCTGCGCGTCCGGCGCCTGTGCTCCGCAACGGGAGAGACCACAACGGTGAGAGGCCCGCGTACCACAAAAAAAAATAAATAAATTTAGGGGGAAGGCGACGGCCTCCACCCCAACTGGACAACGTGTTGTGTGACATAGGAGAGTGACACTGGGCTGTTCCCTCCCACTGCTGCCTGCAAGGACTAGTCTGTAAAAGAGCACATGCCTCTCCTGCCCACCCCTGACCTGGTCCTGGGCCCTGGTGCTTCTTGTTTACCCTGCGCTGCTTAATTGTTCTCCTGAGACCATATCACTGTCACAGGCACTTAGACACAGACACATACACACACAACTGTCTGTTTTCCCTCCTGGAATAGGAGCTCCATGAGGACACACAAACTTTTGTTTTCTTCACTGCTGTGTATACCCAGAGCACCTAGGACATACTAGGTGCACAGAAGGTATTTGTGCAGTGGATGAATACAGCAATGAATTTAAGAACTACAGCACCGAATGGCCCTATATTTTAAAGGCCGGTAAATCAAGGCAAAGACGCCAAGCCCAAGAACATGGTGACCTGTGTGTACTGACACCTTTCTTTGTGCTTGTCAGGAAACAGCCTTTCCCTCCCATCACCTGGGGAGTCTGAACTGGCACACACATCGCCGCCTGGGCACTGCCAGCCTGATGATTGACAGAGGCGGAGTTTCTGCCCATATGGGGTGTGGATGGAACGCATGTGTGTTCGAGGCTTTCAGTGGTGGCAGGGGACAGTCTGGCAGGTTGTGTGTGGCTGGAGTGCGGTCTCTGGGCTCGTTACTACGCCGCTCAAATGTCCCTTTCTTGTTAGTATAAGACTAGGCAACCAATCTAAGAAAAACCCCACAGGTCTCTGTTACCAGAACTGTAAAAAGTCGAGTGCAGGGGCTTCCCTGGTGGCGCAGTGGTTGAGAGTCCGCCTGCCGATGCAGGGGACGCGGGTTCGTGCCCCGGTCCGAGAAGATCCCACATGCCGCGGAGCAGCTGGGCCCCTGAGCCATGGCCGCTGAGCCTGCGCGTCCGGAGCCTGTGCTCCGCAACGGGAGGGGCCACAACAGTGAGAGGCCCACGTAAGTGCATTTCTTTTTGGAAAGCTTGCAATAGACAGACTCGTAGTCCACAGCGGGTTAAAGCTGCCGAAAGCCCATCTGTAAAGAGTTACAATCACTAACATTTACTGACAGCAATTGTGACAGTGGAGAACGGTTTTCTTAAAGCTAATTCAGACAATCTTTGGCGTGGTCATTTGTAGCAGTAAACAATGTCCTGCTGCAGGAGAGGATTTACAGGGAATTCTCCCCCATCGCGGAGCTAAAGCAAGCACGTTTTGAAGCTTACTTGGGGAAAGGAGGGAAGGAAATGTGGGAGACATATATCTTATTAAAGGGCATTCATTTCTCTGTTCTCAAATGAGTGTGCCAGGCCATTACTTCATTCCATAATGAGTGAAACATGGGTGCGTAATTAGGCATCCCCTTATGACAGCGTGCGCCGTTAATCAAACAGTTTTGAGGCTTGTCATGGAAGGAAGGTTCAGGTTTATTCTTGGATTTTCTTTTTTTTAAGCTGCTAGGTAGTGAAGTTCTGAGAAAAGAAACATCAAACCTTAAATACCAGAATCTTTCTTTTTAACTGAAATAATATGCCTTTTCATCCTTAGAGGTTGTCATTTCTTTTCAGAATTGCCTTCAAGATTTTCTTTTGGTCTCCTTGCTGAAAGTATTTAGTCTACTGAAAAGGAGAGATAAATGAAGTTAGGAACTTTTAAGTTTTTGGTTAAATCTGGGTAAAAATTTGGACAGGAAAGTTTCACCATCTTATGTTTCTCTCTCCCCTATTATAACCCACATGAAGATGGTGGGGCTCAGGGCAGGCCACCCCAAAATATGCCACTTTGGTATATTATTTTGAATTAAAGGTACTTAAGAAACAGCCAGTACAAGAAGGACACTCTGACTCTCCTTTTTCCCCCTGAAAGACAGGGAATAAATCTTCCACGTGGAAAGTATCCTCCCTGGACCAGGAAGTGGAGAGACATTCCTATCACCAGAGATAGGAAACTCAGGGCAGAGAAGACTATATAAACGAGCCCTGTTTCTTCTTCACTAATTTCCTACCCGAAACTCACACTTCTTTGTCTTGTAAATTCTTCACAAACTTATTGTTTCTTTATCTAGAAGGCATAAAAGCTGTCTGCTTTGGTCACTTCTTTGGGTTTCATGTCTTTGGGGCCCCCATACACACAAAATTAAATTAATTTTTCTCCTGTTAATCTATTTCGTTATAGGGAGTGTCTCAGCCAAGAACCTAGAAGGGTGGAGGAAAAATTAGTTCTCTTCCCCTACAAAGATTCCATGCATTGAAGTCATTTTAAAAATAACAATTTGCAAGTTTAAAATTTTTAAGCAACCAGTTAGTTCAGTTTAAAAAATAAAGCAAATTAGATTTGGCTGGTTGAATTGTCTTGCAACGTAATGGTTTGAAGTTACTAAAAATCCTGAGGCCTGGAGATGTCTCTTTAGCCATCTCGACACTTTAAAATTGTTATTCATGATGCCAGTGTGGATAATTGCAATATCATGTCACTCGTACCAACCAAGCACCGCAGCTATGTAAGCCTCAACGCCTTATTTCTGTTAGTTCTCTGCCTTGTTGCCTTTAAGCATGGGACATACTGTTCAATTGAGTTTTGAGGTCCCTCTGTGTTTGAAAGAGGCCCAGCTGGTCTGCTTGACGTGGCCGCTGAGACGTCTGGGCTCTACCAATGCATCCGCCCCTTGGGCTGTGCATTGTGGAGCACCAACACTGCTCACCCCGGAGGATGGATGACTCCTTACTGCACAACAGCTCTGTCCCCCCAGGATGCCTAATGATCAGTAGTTACAGCTTCAAAGAATAGGCCGTTTGTCAGGAGGAAGACAGGTAAGGGGAAACCTGGAAGCACTCAATGGAGAAAAATAAGTTTTATTTCCATCAGTGATGAGTTCAGCAAATGAGACAAGAAAGGCTGAACTCAAAGCCCAGCGGGTGGGCAGGTCTGCCTGCCCCTCTTTATGGCAACAGAAGAGCAGCCGCAGGGGCAGCCCCGGCACCGTACAAGCAACCTAGCAACTGAGTGCAGTCTACCAGCCTAGCACTAAATGAACTGATAAGGGTGACGGTTAACAGAGTTTTTAATGAAGGTAGATCTATGAAGTAGGGGTTTGGAAGAAGGAGTAAGTCTGAGTTTCCAGCAGGGTATGGGTTTAGCCAGTTAATTCAGACTATTAAAATGAAAGCTAGGGGCTTCCCTGGTGGCGCAGTGGTTGAGAGTCCGCCTGCCGATGCAGGGGACACGGGTTCGTGCCCCGGTCCGGGAAGATCCCACATGCCGCGGAGCGGCTAGGCCCGTGAGCCATGGCCGCTGAGCCTGCGCGTCTGGAGCCTGGGCTCCGCAACGGGAGAGGCCACAGCAGTGAGAGGCCCGCGTACCGCAGGAAAAAAAAAAAAAGAAAGCTAAATGAATATTAAAATCATATCTGAATTACAGCTGAGAATAAAGGGAAACAAGTGTGACATCCATATCAGCACGTTTTTACAAAAACTTTCTAGACAATTAGCTTTGTAATATTAATATAATAATACTGGTGGGTCGACCCGTCACGACCCTTCCCCATCTCTCTGAGGGGCAGCAGACACAGTGGGCCATGAATCTTGCCATACAGCCCTACCGATCACCTTAATTCACAGAAAATGCTATGAAACGTGTATCTCGAACAGTCTATGTGGCTGCAGATAGATACGTAGCATTCTTGAGGGATTCATTTTTCTAGACTCTTTAATCTTGGGTAGGACAGAAGAAACTAGCAAGAGTGGTGGCCTTCAGAGAGAGAAACTGAGGGATTGGGTGACAGTATAGGGAAAGAAACTTATTTTCACCATATAAACTCCTTTCCCTCTTGAAATTTGATCATGGGCGTGCATTTGTTCATATGCAGGTTTAAAAATATAATATTTCCAAATTCATATATATTAAAATATTTGATACACTTGAAATATGTAATTTATCACTTTTGAAATACTGAATACTAATTCCTCTCTCAGGCCTGCATCTTTGGGATGTGTTTGCTTCTCTGGCCCCTAATAAATTCCAGCACCTAACATAAAGGTGAAATGATATACCCCCAGAGGCCCGTCTACTTGACCATAGCCCTCTCTTAATTCTACCCTTATTTTTTGACCCATCTTGCCTTAATAAATAGGAAATTTTTTAAAAGATTCTTTTTACTTTTGTAATCTCTCGTGAGAGATATTGACAGGGCAAACACTCAGGTGCACACATATATGCATAAGCATTGACCAATAATAATAGGTATATACGAAATACTGAACTTCCCTTTGAGAAAAGAATGACTTATCCTCTTGAAGAGAGTCGGATATGGACTAGCGGTGGGACTGTGAATAATTCAAATGAGTTTGGGGAACTGATTTCTATTGGTCTATGACCCAGCACCTCTGAAACTCTGCTGGAAACACTCTTGTGACTTCTTAGATGTGTAATTTTGAATCTGTCAGGGAATTAAGTATCGCCAAACCTCTGCTTTCCTGTCTTTTTCATAGGACAGGTGTCATCAGTTCAACAGGTACGCATAAAAGAGGGGGAAAGTCCTCACGCTACAGGCATAGACGTTTGCGATGGGGACTGCATTATTTGTAGGATCTGTCTCCTCCCTCCCTCCCTACTTTCCCTCATCCCCCCAGCATCCTAAAAGAAAAAGGAAAAAATAAAAACTGTTTTCAGAGGGCTCAACATCTGGGACTAAGTACACCTACCCCAGTTTTTGTGAGTTAAGATTAGCCTTCATGCTAGTTCATTCATTAAACTGTCACCAGAAAGGGTACAAATCAGAAGGAAGAAAAAAAGCAATCTTCCAACTTAGGAACTTGAAGGAAAGTGTGTGCTTAATGAGAAAGAAGAGTGTACTTCCCCATTATTATGATTTCAGAGGAAAAAGTACAATGATGAGACACGCTGACTTTTTGAAGGGCTTGTTATGCATGAACTGGAAAAAAAAATGTCACAAGCATCTCCCAGGACAGAGCCCAAGACGCAGGGTAATTGACAGTTACAAATTAGTGGTGATTAGCTAAAGGATGCCTTATTGCTGAGAAGCCGTCTCTTCTTAAACATCTCAAATCCCTTGCATCACTCTTGAAACATAATCATGATCTGAATCGAACTTGCTACATCAGCCTTCCGGCCGCTAAAGACCTCTCCTCAGAACTGCTGATATGCTGTTCAGCTCTGTCTCAATAAGATCTGAATTAGAGACTGATGTAAAAAGATTTCAGATGGATAGATTTAAAGAGATGGTCAAATAAGTGTAGAATTTCCAGGGAACTAGAATTAGGTGTGAATTTCCGGTTGCCTAGGGGAGGAAATTCTTTGCAGCCTTTTAATCTTTAATTTATGCCTTCATTGAGCTTCATTAAAAGAGAAGATCCGGGATCTGAGTATATGAGGTCAATAGAAAAATCTATTGTATTTTTATAGATGAGAAAAAAGACTAGAAAATAAGGTAATGAAATTCTATTTACAATAGCATCAAAACCACCAGATACGTAGAAATAAATTTAATGAAAGATGTGCAGGACTTATGTACTAAAAACTATGGAACATTGCTCAGAAAAACTAAAGAGGATTTAAATAAGTGGAGATGCTACATTCAAGGATCGGAAGACTTACTATTGTTTAAAAACTCTAATTTGAAAAGATATGTGCACCCCAATATTCATAGCAGCATCATTTACAGTTGCCAAGATATGGAAGCAACCTAAGTGTCCATCAGTGGATGAATGGATAAAGAAGACATGGTGCATATATACAATGGAATACGATCCAGCCATAAAAGAGGATGAAATCTTGTCATCTGAGAGAACATGATGGACCTGGTGGGTATTATGCTAAGTGAAATGAGTCAGACAGAGAAAGATAAATACTGAAGGATTCAATTTATACATGGAATCTAAAAAATGCAGCAAACTAGTGAATATAACAAAAAAGCAGACTCACAGATAGAATAAACTAATGGTTACCAGTGCGGAGAGAGAAGAGGGGAGGGGCAATACAGGGGCAGGGGAGTAAGGGGTACAGACTATTAGGTATCCAATAAGCTCACATAGGCAATAGAGGCAATATAAATGGAGTATAACCTTACAAAAAAAAGAATCAGTTATCCCCTGATTGAACTACAGATTCAACACAATCTCAATCAAAGCTCCAATAGGGTTCTTTAAAAAGTAGAATGTGCATTACATTCCTATTGCTGCTGTAACAAATTACCACAAACTTAACGGCTTAAAATAACACAGTTTATTATCTTCTAGTTCTAGAGGCCAGAAGTCTGAAACGAATGTAATAGGACTGAAATCAAGACGGATGTTGACAGGGCCAGGTCCTTTGGCAGGTGCCGGGGGATGGCCTGATCCTTGCTCTGTGCAGCTCCTGTTGGCTCCCAGCTTTCCTTGGCTTGTGGCCATATCTTCCAATCTCTGTCCTGTTGTCACATCGTCTTTTCCATTTTCTGTAGTCAAATAGCCCCCTACCTCCCTCTTTTAAGAACACGTGTTATTCATCTAAAACAAAAAGCATACAAGAGAACAAACTATACCTAATAAAATACAGGTGCTGGAGGAACAACAGAGTAGCACAGAAAACCAGAGCCCCTAACTCCTCATTAAAAAAAAAAAAAAAAAAGAACACGTGTTATTATATTTATGGCCCACTTGGATAATCCACCATCATCTCTCCAGGCAAGATGCTTAGGTTGATCACAGCGGCAAAGTCTCTTTTGCCGTGTAAGGTAACATTCCCAGGTTCCAGGCATTAGGACCTGAATGTCTTTGAGGGCCTTTACCCAGCCTACCACAGGAAATGTAAACTCATTCTAAAGTTTATATGGAAAGGCAAAGAATCCAAAGCAGAAAAGACAATCTTGAAGAAGAACCAAGTTGGAAGATTTGTGCTACCTAGTTTCAAGACGTGCTGTTAAACTATAGTAATCAAGTCAGTGGTTTTGGCGTAAGAAGAGAGAAATAGGCCAATGAAACTACAGGGAAATAACTGTTTCTTGAATTTCTCAGTGTTCCTATAAAAAGCCCCAGCCTCCTGAGCCTTATATGCTATAAAGTTGGAGACTGTTTGCCCTCACTTCTGGAAACATCTCACATACCGTGGGAAGTAGATCTGTAGCTAATTTTTAAAAACTTATCACCCCAAAAGCAAAATGGTCACATCGCTAGATAGACACATGCATGAGTTCCAAAGGTGCTAGGGTAGAGAGAGTTATATTCTCAGGTATTTACATTTCAAAGACTCCAGATTTCTGCATACATGGTGCTGAATTTTCTGATTCCACTTAAGTACGAAGTGATTTTTGCCAAAAGCAGTTGAATCCGCTCTTCCTGTCTCTTAGCCTATAGAATATTGATGATCAAACTTTAGGGTGCTTAAAATTCACTCAGCGATTCTGAACTCATCCTGTAGAAATCTGTACACAGTAGATCTGGAAAGGGCCCAGAAATCTATCTTTTTAACAAACATGCCAAGAGGTTCTGATGCCAGTGGTCTAAGGGCCACCCTTTGAACATGGCCAGAAAAATGTTGATTCCTCCAAGAAAATGATGATTCAAAGTACTTGGTGAGAGAGAAAACAGCAATTTACAAATCATCACGGAGGAAAACAGAGTTCTGTGGAAGTCAATTACCAATATGAGAGAAAGAAAGGCGCGGAGAAGGGTTCAAAGTGGACTAAAGTATGCCTAATATTAGTCCTACTGATGAAGGTGCCCCGTGAGGAAGACTTCGTGACAATATCCCCAGTAACTTGTTTTATCCTCTTTACTGAGCTGCACTTAAAAAAGAGTAGCTGGGCTTCCCTGGTGGCGCAGTGGTTGGGAGTCCGCCTGCCGATGCAGGGTTCGTGCCCCGGTCTGGGAAGATCCCACATGCCGCGGAGCGGCTGGGCCCGTGAGCCATGGCCGCTGAGCCTGCGCGTCCGGAGCCTGTGCTCCGCAACGGGAGAGGCCACAGCAGTGAGAGGCTCGCGTACCGCAAACAAACAAACAAACAAAAAAAACAAACCTTTCTCACTCCAGTTTCATGTTATTGAACTTCTCAATGAGGAAAACCTCTGTTATTTGTTGTTTTCACTAGATTATCTTGGGCAAAATTTTCACTTGGTAAACAGAGTTCATGCCAGGTGATTATGTCATGGTTTGGAAGACATTTAATATGTTTGGAAAGAAATCGTGCACAGTTGCTCAATTCAACTAACCTTTCAGGCCGTTTTAGTTTCTTTCAGAAATGCATATATCTGGGTTTTCAAAACGGCCTCTTCCTGTGAAGCTCCTACGAGCTTTCCCCTTTGGTCTGATTTGACAGCTAAGCTTTGCAGAATTTTATTAAAAATACAAGAAAGTTAGCAAAATACTGTTCCATCTCTTCTGTCGATGCCAATATTGTATATACACTTAGAGTCATTTCAGAACATCGGAGTTTGTGTAATTAGACAGTTGTCCATGGCAAGGTAAAAATCTTAATCTTGTTAGTGTGGTGATACGATTTAGTGCCAAAAATTGCCCTGTACACTAGTAATTACAACCAAATCAATAGTCCTACTTAGGTTCCTTTGGAAATGACAGGGGCTTTATTCATGGAAACTATTTGTTACATCTTCAGTTGTCTATTCAGTATAAAAGTCACTTAAAAAATTATTTGCAATTAGATAAGTGAAAAATTTACTGATTTGGCCACTTCTACTTTTGTACGAGTTGTTTGGTCTATGTGTACAATTAACATTTTTAGTGGGATAAGTAATTTTGTAAGTACAGGGTATCAAATATAAGTAGTTCTTTACCTGATAGAGCAGCCTGAACACTGAAGTACACTTAGGTTTTTATTGATTACTGTTGATAATTGAAACAAAAACCTCAACAGTCAAAGGATAAGAGCAATAGCTGTCGTTCATTGAGCTACTAATATGTGCAGGTAGTTTGCTGTTTATTGAGCAGTTACATGTGACAGGTACTAGGCCGAGCCTTTCGTCTATAAAAGCTCATTTACTCCTTATTAAAATTTATGAGTACACGTTATGCAAGTAAGAAAACTAAGGGTCAGAGAAGCTAAGTAATGGTGTAGGAAGTCACACAGTCTGGGGGAGAAAAGTTGGGATTTGAATCTCTATTGGTCTAACCCCAAAGCTCAGTATTCCTTCCTACATAACATTGCTCACTATAATAGTCACCTGGAAAATAACAGCAATGCTATTTTATTATAAAAAATACAAGGACAGGAGGTGGGGAGGGAAGGATTAGAAGTTCGGGATTAGCAGATGCAACTATTATATACAGAATGGATAAACAACATGGTCATACTGTGTCGCACAGGGAACTACATTCAATATACTGTGAAAAACCATGATGGAAAAGAATATGGAAAAGAATATATAGATAACTGAGTCACTTTGCTGTATAGCAGAAATTAACCCAACAGTGTAAATCAACTATACGCCAATAAAATTTCAAAGAAAAAGAAATACAAGGACAGATTGTGGTGTAACCCTCTTTTTTCCTAAGATGGATCAGCATCATGTCAAGAAGCTAAATATAAAGACAGAAAGCAGGGCTTCCCTGGTGGCGCAGTGGTTGAGAGTCCGCCTGCCGATGCAGGGGACAACGGGTTTGTGCCCCGGTCCCGGAGGATCCCACATGCCGCGGAGCGGCTGGGCCCGTGAGCCATGGCTGCTAAGCCTGCGCGTCTGGAGCCTGTGCTCTGCAACGGGAGAGGCCACAACAGTGAGAGGACTGTGTACTGAAAAAAAAAAAAAAAAAAAAGACAGAAAGCAAAAAGGACCTTGAGCTCTCTCATCTTTAAGCGGGTAACTCTCAGATCTGTCTCTTGCTCTGACACTTCTACCAAGACCCTGGACATTGTCTTTCAAGTGTTTTCCAGCTCCTCCAACTCAAAATGTCACCAACGGAGCTTATTATGTTTCCTCTCATGTTTCTTTATTTCCTGATGCCTTTCTGCCAGTGGCTCCTTGATCTTCCAGCCACCCGGGCTTAAATACCACTGGTGCTTCTGAGTTCATCCTCTCCCTTGCACCCTACATTCCTTAGTTGCCAGGTCCTGTTGACTCTTCTTTCAAAACTTCCCCTCTTCTCTGATTTCACTGCTACCACTCGAGTTCAAACTGCTTTTCTTCTTTCCTGAAGTATCCTCTTACCTCAGAGCCATGCATTGCTGGTTTCACAGCAGTGTTTCTGAATCACTGCATTGGTTGTGTTTGCTACTCTCCTACTCTACAACCTTCAGTGACTCCCCATTGCCTATGTTATAGGGTTGTCAGATAAACTGCAGGATTCCCAGTTATAGTTGAACTTCATAGTTGCATGGGACCTACCTACAGTTAAAAAAAAAAAAAGGTTTCCCTGAAATTCAAATTTGACTGGTTGTCCTGTGTTTTCATTAGCTAATTCTGGCACCCCTATTATGTCACTGAATATAAACTCTTTAGTCAGCTGTCCAGTGAATGAGCCCAACCAATGGCTCTAGTTTTATCCATCCCTTCTGCCTTTCCTGGAGTCCAACCTCCCACCAAATGATAGTACTGACTGACCCCTTGCATGCATTCACCTACTGCTGTAGGTTAAATGTTTGTGTCCCTCCCCAAATTTATATGTTGAAACCCAATCCCCAATGTGATATTTGGAAATGGGGCCTTTGGGAGGTCATGAGGTGGAGCCCTCATGAATGGGATTCGTGCCTTTATTAAAGAGATTGAGAGGGCTGGGGTCTCCACGTGAGGACACAGTGACAAGACAGCCATCTGTGAACCAGGAAGCGGGCTCTCACCAGACACGGACTCTGCTGTCACCTTGATCTTGACTCCCACCCTCCAAAACTGTGAAAAATAAATATTGTTTAAGCTCCCAGTCTATGGTACTTCTGCTACAGCAGCCTGAACAGACTAAGACACCTGCCCTGTGCTTTTGCTGAACTATGTGTTTTGTGGCCCAGAAAAAATGCTGCCCCTTGAAGGAGCCTGTGGTTCCTTTAAGAACTCCGTGGTTCTTGACGTGTTTTTTTCTTGCTCTACTTATTTCATTCCATCCTAGTTTGCATGATTGTAATTGTCTGCCTCTCCCCACTAGTTAGTTGTGAGTTCCCTCAGGGCAGTCCACGCCTCTCTCATTTTTATGTACTTTCTAGTCTAATACTGAGCTTTATACATATAAAAAGCTATTTATTGAATAAATGAATGAAATAGTAGGAAAGACCTTTAACTCAAAAAAGGAATTTTTAATTTTTAACAATTCTTTTTTTGTTTGTTTGCTTTTTTAAATTTTATTTTACAAGGTTGTGTTACTTTCAGGTGTACAGCAAAGTGATTCAGTTATTTTTATACATATATATATTCATCCTTTTTCAGATTCTTTTCTCATATAGGTTATCACAGCCTACTGAGGAGAGTTCCCTGTGCTATACAGTACATCCTTGCTGGTTATCTATCTTATATACAGTGGTGTGTGTATGTGAATCCAATTCTTTTAACTCTAAAAAGAATGATCCTTTCTCGTACATTGAACACCTATCTTCCAGAAAGAGAAAGAAAGGATGGGGACATGTGTTAAATGCGTGAATACTACTCTGTTGATACTTCATTACATTCTGTTAAAATGATTCAGTTCTTGGGTATTCCCAAGAAATAAACATAGAATTTCTTTCCTCTATTTTTTATGGGAATGCTATTGTCTAGTTTTTCTAGAACTTTAAACTACTTTAGATAACACCAGATTTTTTATTAATTAGGAAAGAGAAAGATGACATGACCGTAGAGTAGTTGATATGTAAGGCTAAGTGCGGGCGGGGAACGGGGGAGGAAGGTGCTTGGCTTGGACATTTGAGAAGACACTTGCAAGAATAGCTGAGGTTTGGATATTGTGGACGTGGATTTTCACTTCTGTAAAGCTTGCCTTTTATACCCCTTCCTTGTGCACCCGGGTGTATCAAACAGGGGTGCTTTGTGAAAGCATCTGGCCTCAGTGATATCTTTTCATTCATTTTCCATCAGTTTATATGGAGTATTCTGGTAAGTGTCAGGCCCATTGCATTCTTATTCCAACAGATAAATTGCATCATTTTGGTTGTTGCTGACACATTTTGGTTGATCTGACACAAATCATAAGTTGAGAGACAGCCCAGTTTTGCTCTTTGTGGACAAGTTTTACATGGCTTCCAGATTCCTTAGCTCTGATTTATTAACGATGTTTCGAGAACATATATGCAACCTGTATGAGGTTTGAAAAGCAATGCCTGGGAACACAGTTCTGGGTTCTCTCAGCCTCGTCAGTATGTAAATCCTCAAGTAGAGTATAAATGCCCCATTGGCAAAATAGTCAGAATGACATTCCCACCACTGCATATGGATGAAGCCACGGCCGATAAATTCCTTCTCCAAATATGCTCTCTTGCTGCATTATTTATGGACTTTGAAAATGCAGGTTGACTCCTGCAATAATTCGTTGGCACCATTCTCTTCCTAGTGGGGTCTCTGAGCTGTAACCGGATCCTTGGGTGGAAGGCATTTATCCTTTTCCTTGACAGCAAGATTGCTACTCTAGACCAGCAACAATTGTATTAATAATTTTTTTTTGAGCCTTTACAACTGTAGAAGTTAGAAGGGCAAGTGAAGGTTTTCTGCTTTGGCTGCCTTTATACATCTAGAAAAGTATTTAATATGCTTCTACGTGGTCCTTTTTAATTAGAATCTGAGCTTGAGATTTTTAAGGCATGTTGCATTATCTGAACTTTTAAATAAATATTCTCAATCCTATTTTGTTCAAGTTCTTCTTCCCTCAAATCTCCTTTTCTTTTCTTTTCTTTTTTTTTTCCCCATTCTGTTAGAGCTATTGAAGGCATCCATAGAGACAGCAAAACTTGTTAAGCAAATTTAATGTAAAGTACAGAGTACTTTTTCAGGGAGCCACAAAGGGGAAAAGGAATTTTTTTTTTTTTTGACAACACGAACATGGAATGCATAAAATACCTCAAATACAGTTTTCAGGGCAGGAGGGATTGTCTATAAAATATCCAAAAATTTCGCCTGGGAATGAATACTTTCTTTTTGCCTAAAACCTGAAAATTCCTTTACAACAACTGTACATGTTAAAATAAGCTCAGGCAGTGAAAAAAATCTGCTCAAGCCAAGGAAATGTTTAAGAAGCTGAGTAAGGAACAGAGGTGGGCGGAGGAGAGGCAACAGAGGCATAGGAAGAGGAACTGTCTTCCTGTTCTTCTTTTTCAAAATCTCTGCCATTCCATCTGCCCTGACTTTTTTTTTTTTTTTTTTGCGATACGCCGGCCTCTCACTGTTGTGGCCTCTCCCGTTGCGGAGCACAGGCTCCAGACGCGCAGACTCAGCGGCCATGGCTCACGGGCCCAGCCGCTCCACGGCATGTGGGATCTTCCCGGACCGGGGCACGAACCCGTGTCCCCTGCATCGGCAGGCGGACTCTCAACCAGTGTGCCACCAGCCAAGCCCCGCCCTGACTTTTTAACAAGCTCTTCTGGTCCTTCATTCTGACCGTCCGTATCTGCCATCTTGTCACATTTGAACACTGCTTGTTACTGTCTCCCTGAGTGATTTTCCTTTCTTTTCCCTCTGAGGTTGTCACTGAAACAGGACTCTAAAATATGCCTCTGAAATGTGGTGCCTTTTTTCTTTTCCACACAGTCATTTTTTGTACTTTGTTTTTGTTTTGGGGAGGCAAATATGCATTTGTTGGGAAAGTCTGAGTCTGGTCTGTTGATCATCCTCATGTCTTTGCTTGAGATGTTTTGGGTAAGCATGGAGGGATGTCTAGAAGCATCCCATATTCTCAGTGGAGGTGTAGGGGTGGGGGCAGAGCAGGTGAGATGGAAACATCTCTTGATCAGCAGGTAAGTGTGAATGCGAAGCTGTCAAACACCCAACTCACTCAAAGGCTGTATTAGAAATACGCAAAGTTTTATCATCCACCTATTTTTGTGGTGCTACTCGTATTTCACATTGTAATCAGACTTGATAATACTGAGTTAATTTTAGAACAGTTAATGAGCAAATGACTGGACTCCTTCAGTGTATGGGGAATAATTTAAGAAATCATTTTGGGACAGAATACCTAGAACCGTGTGCTCTAAAAGTGTTTACTCACCTCAGAGACCTATTTGCTAAAGAAGGACTCAGCTGGGTCATAGGGTTTGGACGCGAATAGCAATTTTCTTCCAATAACTTCCTTTCTTTCAGATCTTGAAGGACAATATAAACATGGAACTGAATTCTTCTCTTCCAAGATACCACTTAAAAAAAGTCAAGTTTGGGAATTCCCTGGTGGTCCAGTGGTTAAGACTCCACGCTTCCATTGCTGTGGGCCCAGGTTTGACCCCTGGTTGGGGACCTATGATCCCACATGCCACAAAGCTGTGGCCAAAAATAAATAGATGAATACATCAAAAAAAATTTTTTTAACCCAGAAAACAATTTAATAAAAAAAAAAGTCAAGTTTTAGAAGTATTTGTACAAATACTTGTTCTATATTTTGGGAACGTTAATTTTCTGTAAGTCACTATAATTGATTTTTCTGCATACTCTATGTAATATAAATTTATTTCTATCTGTATGGCTGGTTTCACTTTCTTCTTAAGTGCCCTGTTAGCACACACACCTGAAACAGAGTGGACCACTAGATGATGAAAACCCAGCTGCTGTTACCATAAATCAGCGCTCGAGGGAACCACGGGGGTAACTCATTCCTGGATTGTTGGTATGCTACTGTCCCAGAGAATGGTAACTTGTTTCCCAAGTGCATGGTCAGGCCACTCAAGACGGCTGTTCCCTTGCTCTCTGTACGTCCCTTGCTTGACTAGTGGCTGCCTCACCTACACCTACTCACATGACCGTGCTTGCCCAGTGCCCAGCTAGTGATCCTTCTAATCCTTAGGCCAGAATGGCTCCACCTGCTAGTTTATTAAAGGGAAACACCTGCCCTCGTGATGGTTGTTAACCCGAGGGGCTGGGAGGGACCTGCTGCGGCTGCTGGTTTCCGTGGTAACTGATTCCCCTATAAATGGCAGCTTCCTTCTCCCCCAGTAGAGAAGATTACGTCTGCCCGCCGTCCGCAGTGCACAGTGGGGTGTTGCTCCAGACCTCTGCCTCTGACAGGTAAGATTCCCGTCAATTAAACCCTTGATGTGTCTGTCACTGTCTCAGGGCTCTTTCTTTGGTCTTGGCCAAGACCAGGCAACGACAAGGCCTGAGGCCTGCAGTCCAACACCAAGGATCAACTTTTTCTAGAATATATATATTATTTGATGAATGAAAATTGTGTTCACAAAGTCCTTCCTAAAATTGCCAATAATTCTTCCTTAGAAAGTAAGCTTATATCAAGACAACACTTGCAGGTTTTGTTGCGTTAACCTTCAGTAGTCTATAAAAGACAGACTATCTTTGTTTACTTTTTAATATGACCTTATTATTACAAAGGGGATACAGATAATTTGGAAAATAGAGGCAAATAGCAGAAGAAAATCACATTTGATCCTGTTTTCCAGAAAGAACCAACATTACCATTTTCATTTATTTCTTTCCAGGGTACACATATACAAACAGTACACAAGGTATGCTTTTTGACTCCAGAACTGAGCATTTACCTGTTTTAATAATGATTTTTTAAAGGATCATTTTGAGTTGTTTATTATGTTTTATAGTATTAAATAATATTTAGTTCACTATCCTCATTCAATTTTTACAATATATTTTGTTATTAAAAGTAATTGAACGATGAACATTACTATATAACTGGTTTTGGCTGATAATTTCCTTAAGACAGATTTCTAGTGTGAAAATTATTACACAAATTCATACCCCCCAACTTTAATATATATTTCCAAATGGTTTTTCAAAACTGTTTTAATAATTGACTTTCTCATGTTGTAAAATAAATTATTTTCCTTCAATTTGTTAGGAAAAATTAGTATCTTGTTTGAAATTGCTTTTCTTTGATTATTAGCAACATGGAACATTCCCGATTTGTTTATTAGTCGTTTCTATTTTCAGTTAGTGTAGCTCATTTTTAAAATACTGAAATACCAATCACAGCTTTCAGGTCTTCATTTAAATTCTAGGGCTCTACGAAAGGATTCACGTACATTAGGTTTTGTAGGAAAACTAAGCCTCTTATTTATGCCCAGCTGGTTCTCTGATTCTAGAAGTCTGGCGAGATCACCGTTCTCATGAAAGGCATTTATCAAATCCTGGTGAGTCTCTAAGCTTGAAAGATGAAGTTCCCTCACTTTGGGCATCTGGAGATGATGAATGTATGAAGCCTCAGAGAGATATTTACGAGGTAATTCTTTGTCTACTTACTCTTACGTAAGAGTAAGAAACTTCAATAGAAAAACTGGAATTTGTAAAATAAGCTACAATGCAATGGTTTTCAAACTGGTGTCCTTCATTCTAGTCTGTGACTGAAGGCGTTTAAATATCTGAAAGACATGGAAAGTTCAATTGTTTCAAGTCCTCTTTTGATCATCAGTGAGAAAATTAATATAAACAGGGACTTCTCATATAAGCAAACACCAAGTAGAGCTGAATATTCCAAGTCCTAGGCTTCCTAGATCCCGTATTCACATTCCTTGATTACTTATGCACGTGAATTTTACCAGCGCAACCGCTTTGGTTCTCTTTTTTTTTTTTAATTTATGACATATGTACATCTTTCCTGTCCTTAGACTTTGTCACTCAGCTCTAATGTCTTTTTCTTCCTTCTTTGCATCACCCCTCTGTCTCCCAGTGTGTACAGACCACAGGCTCTGTGCTTGGTAGATGGTGACTGATCATTGAGCTACTTGAGGAAACCAGGTGCTAATTCATTTTTCAGTAGCAATTACGTCCTTGGCAGATTTGAGAGTTTTTTTTATTTAAGCAAAGAGGAAATATTAAATTGTGAAACTCTTTTAATGAGTTTTGCTAAATATTTATCTTTCTTACTGGGAAAACTTGTTTTTCTGATCTTGGAACCCTCCAAATACTAGAAGGAAAGCACAAATGCATGCAACTTTCATGGAGTTTTTTGGTCTGAGTCTGCGTTTTGAAGGATAATTTTCATCAATCTGGTTTTCCTTCTGCCTCAAGAGCTAACGGTGGTACGATCAGCAATACATGTATGCTTGCATATAACTGCATAGCCATAGTTAATGTCACAAGATATATTCAGAATGTCGTGTAGGGGAAAATTCCATAATATGAATCGACCCAAAAGAGCTAATAATGGGGCAGGTAGGGCGGGAGACAGGGATGAAGCAGATGAGAAAGGTGAGGAAGTGGGCTGGGAACATGCTGGTGGCAAAATCTCGTCTTTTCAGATCACTATTTTTTTAAAAAAGTTTGACAGTCATTTTTCTTTGGCGTGGTTATTACTATTATGTTTTGGTTCCCTCTTCACTGACAATTATTTAACAGCTCTTTGAAGAAAAGCTAAATGAAGTGGCATGAAACCAGTTTCATTAATGGAAGAACATTTATGCAGCTCAGGCCCCTTAGAGCTGAAGATCGGAATCTGTCAACTCCCTGGATCGGCCTTTTCTCTCACGTGCTTCTGCACCCGAGTGAGACGTACCATTGACTCAGATCAGCTTTTCTGGGCTATTGAAAAGTAGATCAACAAAATAAGAATGGTCCAATTTTACTCTTCAGTATGGAAAGTAGATTTTAAAAAATTATATAAATTACTCAAGGGCAGGGAGGATTTCTTTTTTTTTTTTATGGGCAAAGAAGACAAGATCAGTGACTATTTCTCCCTCGTCGATCTGGCAGAATTGACAGCCTCTGCTCCCATGCTTGCATTAAAGGTACGCCACTGCACACCTGACACCGTTAGCTTGAGCAGATTGAAAACCCCAGGTGTTTCCTGAGAAATGGGAACAGTGGAAGCGCGTACAGACATCAAACAATCCTTGAAAACAGGATGGCCTTCTCTCCATTAGCTTATCCCAAATAACACACAGTCTTCAATGTTCTGGACTCCGAGTTTGAATAGAAGACCGGCGGTGTTCAGCTCGAGGATGGTTCCCGAATGGTGTTTTACAGTAAAATTCTCCTCCCGCCTGTGAAAGTGAATGTGTAGGATCGAAGTACAAGCCCACCGGGAAGCTTCCTTTGATTCAGAGTCAAGGTTGACAGGATAATTTCTGAGATTGAATAAGAGGTCTAGCTGTAGTGTCACCTCATTTCTCCTTTCTGAAAAGCAGGCAGGTGTGTGTGGGAACAGGCTGCAGAGGGGTACATGCTCTGTTTTATCATGCTGCCTCTTCACTTGCTGCCCAGGCCCACGTACCATCCCCCTCCCTCCAGGGTTTGGCCTTAGAGCCTGTTGGCTCCGCCCCACGCAGCGAAGCCCCCAACCAGGGAGCCGCCCCCCTGTTTCTCTTCCTTCTTGGCCCACGCCTGTTTTGAGCCTCATTCTTACATCTTTCCTGCCTTTTACACTGACCTGTAATGTTGTCACTGCCCGTAGGGACCTGTCTGGGTCACTTGGTTTATTTTCCCACTTCTGTGGGCTCCCCCGACACCACCGACCATCAGGGGCCCCCTACGGAGGTAAGGCAGCCCTTCCTGCCCTCCCCACTCAGGACCCACAGTGGGACTAGGCGAGGGGGACAGACCACCCTGGCGGAGAGCGGTCACACCGTCCAGGAGTGGCCTGTGTCCCTGACCCTCTGCCTCTTTTGTTGATGGTGGAGTGTTCGAGGCAGGTGACTTCTGGGGACGTCGCAGGGAAGCGGGGTATCGGTGCTCCCAAGAGGAGACAACAACTCCCCGGCCAAGGGTCCTCACAGCTGACCCAGCATCCCAGGGGTTAGGTGGGAGGGCAGAAGCAGAAGGGCCAGAGAGACTTGTTTTGGGGTAGTTTTTTGGGAGAATTTTGCAAATAATGGTACTAATGATTACCATTAGGTAACCCTATGACCCAAGACTCTTCTAGGTATATTCTAGGGGCACTCCCCCATGTCCACACAAGGACACACCTTCACAGATCCCCTAGCTGTCTGGTGCACGTGAGCAAACGGCCCGCGTTAAAGTCTGGGAACCACTGAACTTGAGTTCAGAACCTTCCTACAGGTGGACTGAGAGATTCCAGTTTCCATAACTGGGCCTCTCCCCTCACCACCCTCCAAGCTGATACAAGAAGAGCCTTGAGAGGTGAGACAGACTTTATACAATTCAGAGAGTGCAGGATCTGTGAAGAGAAGCTCTTCATTCTCTCTGTGAGATCCCAGAAAACTCACTCCCACAGTTTACGGTGCCTGAGAGACAGAGGAGCTGGCACCGCCCTTCAGAGCCGGACATTCCTGGTCAGCGCTTTGGGAAGAGATGGCACAACAGGGCCCATGAGGCCAAGAAGGTGCCCAACATCCCCCCTCCACTTGCCAGCGTTGGGAGGAGACCCCGAGGGTGGATGAGATTTTTGATTACAGTCTTTCCTGAGGGACAAGAGACGCACCTGCTGTAAAAAAGGCCATATAACAACCAGCTTGACATCAGCAAGAATATATGGTGGCTCTTTCAAGGGACCATTATGTCCCAAGGAGCCAGACTGTTTACATGGATCCAACCGGTAACAGGCCAAAGTGGTCCATTCCTTCCAGTATGAAGAATTTCACGGCTTCCGTTTCACCATCCAGAACAATCACTTGGCCATGCCTCGTCTGAAGAGGTCTGGGGGTTTCACCCTCCATGTACCCCACAGCAGAGGAGAACTAACTGTTAGTGACACAGGTCGTTTCTGCCACAGCTCCCCTACTACCTGCACCGGAGAAATTTCTGTCTGAATCTAGGCTAGTGGGGAAGTCCAGGGACTTTTACACTCTGCCCCATTTCTCTTCCTGTGGCTATAGGGCAACAAGGTCAACAGGAGAACAGATGAAGGTCAATGGCTACATTACTGACACTTGATTTTACTGCGATGAGTTGAGCCTCCCTGATTAACTGGTTATATGTAGATTAGAAAATGGGAAAAGCTTAAATACCCATCAGTGAGGGAATGGCTTATTACAATGTATTGCATTTTACATTCTAATACGGGAATATATTTTGATATTTAGGAACATGGATAGCTCTCGATTGTGATGTTGAATAAAAAGAAAACATAATAGTAAGTGCAGTGTAGCAACATTTATGTAAAATTTAAACATATTCTACAACCCTCTGTCCTATATTTTTCATGGATCTATAGATGTATATGCGTGTGTATGTGTGTGCAAACATAAAGATAGACCAGAAGCACATACCACATTTACAATATTAACTCTTGAGGGAGAAGGAAAGAAACAGAAGTTGTGGGTAAGAGGGAATCAAATGATATTTCAGCTTTATACGTAATGTTTATTTGTTCATCTAAAAACATCTATGTAAGCATGACATAATCTTTGCCATTGTCAACGACTACAATGCTAGGGATATATGCATTTGTCCTAATTAGGCTCTGCACCTTTTTCTGTTTTTATGATTTATCAAAAATTATATAAAAGACAATGAAAAGCCAAAAAATACGAAGGGTGTATCATCTCAACACTTAGTTTCAGTGTGAGGAGGCAGACCACGTGTGTGTTCAGTTTGTGTAGGAAATATCCCCAGAATTAATATTTATGTAATGTTCCTCATATGCTATGTGGCACGTTACCTGATACTTTCTAATTAGTTCATGGATGTCCTGATTTGCATGTAGTTTGCATAATTCTGAAAGCTGATGGTGAATAAACTGATGTTTCTACTTTGCGGGTGAATGGAGCTTAGAGGTTGGAGTTGGAGAATTCAGGTTCTGAGTTTAGTGTTTCCCAGTTGTGTGACTTTAGGTAAGTCTCAGAATCTCTTTGAGCCCCAGTTCCTCGCCAATAAAATGGGGATCCTCCCATCTGTCTTAACCTCTCAGGGCTGCTGCCAAATCATAGCACCCACGTGGAAACATTTTAAAGTCTGGGTAGCATCATAATACATTAACTTCTGAATTTAAATTTTATTAAAACATAGATTGTTAAAGGAAGGAGCAGTGAAGTAGGGAGCAGGGACATGAATATTCTGTTTCAGAGTAGGAAGTACTTGCAGAACCGCAAGGCCAAGGAAAATGGTAACTTTTCTTCTCTGTGTGAAGAGCAGCCTATAAGACTGCATTAGCTGCTACACGGGTAAAGCGTACCAACACCCAACACACACTAGAGGTTGAATCAATAGTAGCACTAAAATTAATATTTATAATTTTTATGTGGTCATAGGATCAAGTAAAAATTAATTGTAAAAAAGGATGAAATTAGAACCTCTTCAAGATTTTTGCTAAAAAAAAAAAAACAACAAAAAACCCCCAAAGATAATACATATTCCTGTACTCCAGGAATAGCTCAACAAAGATCAATTTAATCTTTAAAAAATACTTCCGAAATATAGTTCTAAAATGAAAGTTGGTCCGTTTTATAAAGTACAGTATCCTGTTATATCCAGATGAGGATGAACCTATCTCTCAAGATTTTGCAAATTAGTTTTTAATGCAAAAGACTTGGAAACAGAAAAGTCAACTTTATGTCTTAGTTCCTACAGAAAGTATACAAATATGTCTTTCTTCTAAAGAAGGCATAAATTCCTCAAGAATCATATAGCCTCATCACTGAAATTTTATAATCGGCATAAAAGAAACTCTGGCAACAACTGTAGATTCATCTTATTTCTTATACCTGCATAGAAAAACCAGCAGTGCTTCAAGTAATATTGTCCTATGATTATTTTTTAAAATCTGCATATTTACAGAAGCTTTCACAACTGAAGCATATTAGAACTTTTAGTTTGATTGTGAACTTTTGATATAGTTTCTGTTCCAGTCCACTTTATCAGTGTACCTTTCCACAACTTTGTAAATAAACTCGGGAATTATTTGGACATAAAAACTTAATTCAGAAGTACTGGCTTAGCTGAGCTACCAGAATTCTTAGTGGGGGGGGGGGTGACTGTCTTATTTTATTATCATCTCTTCATTTTTATAGAGGCGTATGTGGCTTAATAATCATTGATAGATAAGAAAATAAATGCTTACACTGAGGATCTAATTCATGAACTCTTGCTTTCTCATTGGTACCCAACAGAAGAGAGATTTATATATGCTGTGTCTCA
This sequence comes from Monodon monoceros, assembly GCF_005190385.1. NCBI lineage: Eukaryota > Metazoa > Chordata > Mammalia > Artiodactyla > Monodontidae > Monodon > Monodon monoceros. The sequence continues at coordinate 5,243,477 of NW_021703782.1, read as the reverse complement.
CCCTAGTTAAGAAAGAATTAAATATCACTTAGTGGTTTAAGGTCAAAAATCGGAATATTGAAGAAAATACAGTGCAAGTGGTTAATGCAAGGCACAGGAAAAATATGTCACAGACGAATTAACAGAAGCTGAAGGATACCTGGTAAAAATAGTTTACTAAAGTCAACTCAGCTCAACTGAAATGAAATTCCCAGTGTAATCTCAGGGGGCCTGCAAAGTGCAGACTGAAAATGCTGGTGATTATGGTAGTTTTGACTGCTCTGTGACACCACGAGGGTTACACACAGGAGCGCAGGGGCCACAAAAAACCTACCCCTTTCTCGCCAATCCCTCCCCTTTCCCGTTAAAAGAGCTTTGAGCTGTTTCATTATTTTTGTGTTGGGGACAGGGCTCCTTCAGTTTCTGTTGTGAGAGCCACGGTAGAATCTACAATTCTATCCTAAATTGTGGAACAGTGGGCTGCTGTTATTAGTCAGCTAAAGAAGTATAAATGCAACACTCTTTAAAACCATTCATCTAGAAAAACAGGTCAAGTTTGCATTTTAAAGTTAAGATAGGAGATGCTGTTGATACCCATAATGTGTAAATAGTCCTTCAGGCACCAAGGTCAGAGATCTCTTTTACGTTCTCTCGTGTGTGTTTGTGTGTGTGGGATAGAAAGTGAAGATTTATAGTTATTGCTAATGACTGTCAGAGTTAAAATAGCCAGAGTATGGAAGAAGTTTGGTTAAAAGCCTTAAATTCTGAAACATCTTCCCCAGCTATTGATTGATCTCTCAAATTTTAGAGTTTTATACCTTAATCATAAATGCTATTTTTTTCCCCCTTTTCGGTATAAAATTCCAGTGTGCTCACGTAATAAGTCTTTCTAAATTCAGTCCAAATCTCTCCTGCTTTCCCACCAATTCTGTCTCGTCTCTCTCTTCTCACTGGCCTTGGAGAACTGCCCATTTTCATTTCATAGGTAAGGACATCATTAGATCCTCCACAACTCTTTTTTTTTTTTTCTGATTTAAAGCACAGTTCTTTTCTAAAAATTATGGCTCAAACTAAATCTTGCAGTATTTTCATTTACCTACTCCAGGCACTAAACTGCCCTAGCAAACTGATTCAGAGATTTTATTTTGATGGAAAATTATGATACGGTTGTGATTTATTCTGTAATAAACTCATTGCATTTCCAAAGAGTAATTATTAAGACTTGAGAAAGTCCAAGTAGTGGTAGAACATTTTGTGTGTGTGTGTCAAATTAAGTGTTTCATCTCAGAAGGAACAGTTTTGAACAACAAATTGATAAACATATCAATAGTCTTAAAATAATGATACTCCAGTTGAAGAATCCTAATATCTTTTCCTCAAGTGATACTGTCAAAGATTTATGTGAGAAAATGTTTATTACATAATTTTATATAATTGAAAATACTTCAATATAACCTAAATACCCAGCGATAAGGGAATGAATAGACTTAACTGTACTCGTATGTAGAATCAGTGATTAAATTTAATTTTAAAATTTGTGATCCTTGTGATTACATTAGAAATATTCATAATAATGAAGATTATAGAATGGAGATGACCAAACTGAGTATACTTTATCGTCCTAATTTTGGGAAAAAAGATATATTCACAGAAAAAAACTGCAACAATACATGCCAAAATATTAAAATTGTATAATTTGTGGGTTAGGAGATTGCAGGTATTTTTTTCCCTTCCATAGTTCAGAAAAAATGAAATTTTCATGAAAAAAATGAGCATGAAAACATAGTTTTATAATCAGAAAAATATTTAAAAATATGCAGTGTATCCTAATTCTTAAAAAACTTCATAATACTGAACACAGTAATTTCACTTCTAGGAAGATTTCTGAATCAAGTCATTCAACATGTGGAAGAAATTATATTCATGAACTACTGCATTAAACATTCTGCAAACATGATTGTAAAATCTGTAAACAATTTAAATATAAAAGGAAAGAATGGTTAAGAGAATTATGTTACTTTGACTGTACGGACATCATAGCCATGAAAAATAATGACTACGGGGGCCATGTGTCTATGTTGGATAATATTTACTTTTTTAATGTGAAGTAAATTTACAGTGCAAGATTGAATGTACAGTGCTTTGGGGAAAAAAATGAAGGAAGCTCACACGTTAACCATACTGTTTTAGCATGATGGATATTTTTAATCACTCCTCATTTTTGTTCTCTTTTTCCGTTATATTACTTTTATAATAACATCAGTTTTATCTAAAAAATCCCTACAAGCATTCAGGCTTCTTGTATATCCTGATAATTAGTTGTTTACTCAATGAGACAGAGAATGATTAATATATATTAGTTTTTTTAGCAAACATCTATTAAACAAGCTTGTCAAAAATTGATGCATTATTTACATCATTCACAATAGGGTTTTTGGCAAGTTCTCACTTGTGGGCTTTTTTTCTTTTTTAAAAAAGAAGTTGTGTTGCTATGGCTTACGTAACATAATTACTTATTCCTCTGAGGGCTACCACACAGCCCATTAATCTAATAATACTAGTTTTCCACGTTGTTTTATTTTTTGTTTTTTTTTTTGTTTTAATGAAAGAGCTCTTGCAGGGTCATGACAACTATAAGCACATATGACTTTGTACCTTACCAGTGATACTCCAGCAGAATAACTGAACCAGCCGAAGAGACAGCTGTTAGCAAAATCAGTAGACAGAGCTTCCCAGACTAGCGGACATGGTATTCCTTGCTCCACCTGCTTTCTGCAGTCATTAAGAAACACTAGAAATCCCAGCCAGTGCATCAAACAGAGCGCTGGCCTTTGTATCCCATGGATGTGACCAGCGGCTGTCAGTTGGGTAGGGATGTGCTGTGAAGTCTGAAAGTGAGGGTCCAGCCTATGCAGTTTTTATGACTTCAAAAGGCTCAGGCACATCACCTCTGCCTGTGGCATCCCGTCCTAAAATTGTCACTGGCTTCTTTGTGGTTCCAGAAGGATGCAAGGATTCTAAGGAATGCCTGCGTCTCGATTCATTTGGTGCTTTTCAGCGTCTGACACAATGACAGAAAAATTGTGAAATCGTTGCTACTATCTTTAAGATTAATATTTTCTTCAACTAGGATGTGTTGATTTTTTCCCTAGTGCTACTTAAGGCCGTAATTGCCCAGTCCCTTCATATAAGCATTTAATTTTATATTAGCCTCAACTAATATAAAATAAGCCTCAACTCTATTTGGTCTTGACCTAAACACCTACACTTAAAATTACAATTCATGGGACTTCTCTGGTGGTGCGGTGGTTAAGAATCCGCCTGCCAATGCAGGGGACACGGGCTCGAGCCCTGGTCCGGGAAGATCCCACATGCCGCGGAACAACTAAGCCCGTATGCCACAAGTACTGAGCCTGCGCTCTATAGCAGTGGTCCCCACCCTTTTTGGCACCAGGGACCGGTTTCATGGAAGACGATTTTCCCACGGACCGGGGCGGGGTTGGGGGAATGGTTCAAGCAGTAATGAGAGCGATGGGCAGCGGCAGATGAAACTTCGCTCACCCACCCTCTGCTCACCTCCTGCTGTGCTGCCCAGTTCCTAACAGGCCACGGACCAGTACAGGGGTTGGGGACCCCTGCTCCAGAGCTCGCGAGCCACAACTACCGAGCCCGCGTGCTACAACTACTGAAGCCCGTGCGCCTAGAGCCCGTGCTCCGCAACAAGAGAAGCCACCGCAAGGAGAAGCCCGTGCACCGCAACGAAGAGTAGCCCCCGCTCGCCGCACCTAGAGAAAGCCCACGCGCAGCAACGAAGACCCAACGCAGCCAAAAAAGAAAAAAAATCACAATTCATTTTGTTTATGATTTCATTACTACTTGAAAGACCGAAGTCTCAACAGCCTTTGAAAAGTGGGTTAGTAATGTTTTCTTACCCTCCTGTTTTATTCTCCGTGAAGTACTGTGCTAATTATATTTCTATCGCTTGTACATGGATAAAAAGTCAAACCCTGGTATAAAATCAGGTTACCAAAGCCCAGTATGTGACAATGGGCATTACAGCCTACGGCCAGCAGACCAAGTATTCCTCATTGAGAGCCTTCCTTATTCACGATGTTTCTAAAGAACTAGGCAGTTTAAGTTCTGACGTCGGAAGCTACCATTTCAGATAGCACCACTTAACTGTTTCCTTTATCACAGCCCACACAAAAGGTTTGTATTTGAAGGGGACTCTTTCTTTATGGAGATATATTCCTAGATACTGGATTATTTAGATAACATTTCAGCTCTAGAGTCAACTAAGAGAATTTGTTGCCAGCTGACCTACCCTAAAAGAATGTCCAAAGGGAGTTCTCTAAACAGAAAGGAAATGCTAACAGATGGAATCCTGGAGCATCACGAAAGAAAAGAGACAAAGCAAAGAGCAGAAACATGCGTAAGGACAATGGACTTCCCTTTTCGAGTTTTCAGAATTATGTTTGAGGGGACTTCCTTGGCGGTCCAGTGGTTAAGACTCCACATTTCCACTGCACGGGGTGCAGGTTCGATCCCTGGTCAGGGAACTAAGATCTCACATGCCAGTGCGGCACGGCCAAAAAAAAAAAAAAAGAAGTTTGAAAGTTAAAAGGAAAAATTATGATACCATCTACTGTGGTACTTAATGTATATAGAGAAAATGTTTGTTTTTTTGGGTTTTTTTGCGTTATGCCGGCCTCTCCCTGCTGTGGCCTCTCCCGTTGCGGAGCACAGGTTCCGGAGGCGCAGGCTCAGCGGCCATGGCTCACGGGCCCAGCCGCTCCGCGGCATGTGTGATCTTCCCAGACCGGGGAAGGCGGGCTCTCAACCACTGCGCCACAAGGCAAGCCCCCAAAAATGTTTAACACAATTAGATTTTAAGTGGGAGAATGTAAAGGAATGTAAAATGAGGAGTTACAGATTTGCAAGGGTGAAGCAAATGGCGAAGTGAAAGCACCGTGATGTGGGAGAATGTCCTGCAAATTCCAGGGGCTGGTGATGTCAGTGCAGGAGTTGGCTCCTGGGAGCGTTACGACAGCTCTGTCAGGACCTGCCAGCCACTTCTGGACAGTTATGTGGCGTTACCTGAGGTGGCAGGCAGGGTGCCTGCCTTCTGATGTATTGAGCAAAGGGGAGGTTGGACGGATTAGAAATGAAAGAGCGGATTTTTGATTAGACTGGAGACTTCATTTGGGAACCTTAACAAATAACATCTTGGGTGTTGATCCACATGTTTTCCTTGAAAAGTATGTATGTTTTGCAGCAAAATCTGGTTGAAGGGCTATGTTCTTGAGCAAACTGAGATGAATACGTGCAAGTATTATTTCACAGCATTCTGTAAGCAAAACTCTGAAGACCTGAGGCAGATTTAAAATTCCAACTCTTGTTATGACTTTTTAAAGATGTCGAAATTATCAAGATGCACATGAATCAGGGAACACCACCTAGACTATTTTGTAATATAGACATAACTTCCATACACTGATCAAGAAGGAAATCAAAAGATTTTCTTTTTAAGGCCAGTGATAATCATTTACGGTTATAGCTGGTAAAGAAAAGATCTTACTCACAAAATGACAAACATATACCAAGGAATAACCCTAAGTAAAAGGTTTGGGATCTACATAAAGTAAACCTCTGAAATATTGTGAGAATTATAGAACATGTGAAAAAAATCTATCATGTTCATGAAAGGAAAGATTGAATAATATTAAGATGCTAATTCTTCCCACATTAAAAGTTATAAAGCTGGGCTTCCCCGGTTCGTGCCCCGGTCTGAGAAGATCCCACATGCCGCGGAGCAGCTGGGCCCGTGAGCCATGGCCGCTGAGCCTGCACGTCCGGAGCCTGTGCTCCGCAGCGGGAGAGGCCACAACAGTGAGAGGCCCACGTACCGAAGAAAAAAAAAAAGAAAAGAAAAGAAAAAAAAGTTATAAAGCCATCCTATATTGAATTGGGTATTAGAACTCAGTGAAAGAGTTGAAAAATTAATTTCAAAATAAATACACCGAAGACTGTCTAAGTGAAATTTTTAAAGGAAGGATTTTAGGGGAGATTAGGGACATGGGATTTGACTTCCCAGCCACTTAAAATGTAGTAATTTAAAATACAGTGTGGCATTTTATAATTGCCAAAACCAAGTTGAATGCTTCGAAACATATCATAGTATAAAAAGTTAGTATTTAATAAAAGAAGCATCACAAATAAATGGGAAAAGGGATGGATATTGTAAGAACAAAAAACAAATGGTACTGAGAAAATCAGTTAGTTGGAAAAATCTGAAGCAAATAAAATTTCACGTCACATAATGTAACGAACTAAATTTTCCATGGTTTAAATACTCTAGCTAACAAATTATAATTAGTATAAAATTAAAATTACTATAAAAAGTTAATAGAATATTGTATGTTGATGTGGGCAAGGATGCTCTAAGCGTAAAAATAGTCCGATCACAAAGGAAAACAGTGGTAGGCAGGATTAAATATTTAAAAAATCCATCTGTGTGCATGAAAAAACAGCATAAAAATTTAAAAGATTAAGTAGACAAGAATCACACAAATTAACTAGTCTTATAAACAAACTAATTAGAGAATTTTTAAATAAATTAATAAAAAGCAAACACCCTTCTAAAAGCTGAGATAAAAGCCATTTACTTCTTACACAAGGTAAAAAGGGAATATATCCAATTAAAATATTAAAAAGTTCAGTGAACTTGGTGAACAAGAATATTTTAGTGTTTCATTTTTATACTTTGGTGACTAATGAATTTGAATAGATCACAACAATAATAACGATAAAGGATGCAAACAAATTGGCATCTTTGGCGTGACGACTACTGTGGAGCAGGATTTTGGATTAGACGATAGCTCATTTAGGGCTCAGTTCAATTGTGTGGTACATCTTATTATCTCCAGTTTATTAAAAACCTGAGGTTTTGAGAAATTGATCCATCTGCCCATCCTCACATAGCAATCAATAATAATAATGATGAATAACATCAATATATTTATTACAGGTTTGCTAAGCACTTGCTTACAGCTTACATGTGTTATTTCCCCTACCACACAAACAACGGCTCAGGCAAGTATTCTTATTAGTTATTATGTATCCTCACTTTATTGATGAGAAATGGAAGCTGAGAGAAATATTTGGCCCACGGTTAGTAAGTGGCAGCAATAGGATTTAAACCCAGGAATGTCTTCGTCCAAAGCCCATGAACTTTCAACTCTCCACACTCTCTGTATTTCTCAAATCGAGTACTGATGATTTTCCACATTGAAATCTCCCAGATACTTGAGTCTCCCATGCTTGAAACTGCCTTTTTTTATCTTATCTCTTGGTGTTGGTGACAGGTCTGGTTATCCAACCGGGTGCTCAGGTCAGAAACCTCTCCTTCTCTTGCCTCTGCTCCAATCCCCTCTCACTATGCCAACCAGTCATCTTCCTTTTGCATCTACCTCCTAAATATTCATCCCCCGCTTTCCATCGTGACTACCACTACCTTGGCTTAGGGCACAGTATGTCTCGCCCAGTAATTTCTTGCTCAGGCTAAGACAGTTGACCCTAAGCAGCTTCTGTAACTCTTCACTTACCAGGGGGGTCCACCCACACATTACTGGTAAGATGATTCTCTCTTTTTGTCCCTACATTTTTATGGTATATTCTTCTGATTATAAAAATAATTAATGTGTATTTAGAAATTTTGGAAAAATAACAGTCACCTTTAATCTCTCCAACCCCACCCAGTTATAACCGCCGCTACGCTTTGGTGCAGCAAATGGGTCTATTTCTGTGTGTTTCCTCATTCCCCACAACAGTGAGGACACGGGTAAACCTGCTCTGTAACACCTGTCCAAATCCTCTGACCACATCCTTTTTTTTTTTTAATTAATAGAGAAACTTTACTGTCTACTGTCTTTACATTCTAGTTTTTCTTGCCATTCCTTCGACCCAGCTTCCTTGTTGTTTCAGAGATGAAGATGTTCTTCCTCTCATTCAAGGCTAATTCTTTCAAGGTTCTAAATCTAATTTCTTCCCATATCCTTTCAAACCTGGTTACTTCAATAATTACCTCCAAGTACTCTTTCAGTCTTTGGTATGGAAAGATGATTGATCATTACACTAAAATTAAATAACATGCTATCACAATATGGAATGGCATGGGACAAGTCCTCTTAATACATGTTGCCAGAAACATACAAAAGTGTGTGTTTGTTATGATCTCAAGTATGCATAGACACACACACACATTAAAAAAAAATCCTTTTGTGTTTTGAAATGGTACCTTTGAGATTGGCTTCTTGATATCAATATGGACGGTTGGATCCTGGAATGGCTGAGCTTGTGTCAGTCCTTAACCACCAGAGATCAGGTGAGGCAATGACCATCGTGGTCACAAGGGGTGAAGTGGAAATCAGACTGTTTTGATACCCAGGCATTTTGAGGAGTAACTAATTATCCTTCAGGATGAAATACATGAGCAAGCCCATCACAGATAATCTGAATATTATTACTTTATTCATATTGCAGAAAATCCTCTGGATCTAGTAGCCCAAATCCTGACATAAATCATCACAATGGAGATTTTCAGTCTCTTACCTGTTTTCTAGGCCTAACTCAGCACACTGACCTGTATCTCCTTGATTTGATGGGACTCCAGCTCCCCTTGAGACAGACCAATGCAATGTTGCCATAAGTACACGCTGCAAGACATTCTCCAAGGCTCTCCTAAAATGGACTTGTGGCCATTTATTATGACGACAACACACTTAGGAGAAGGAATTTACCAGGGCTCTTATTGATACCCACTCACTGACTTGGAAGTGGGACCCAAAATGGCACTGTGGCCATCAATCCCTGTGGGTCCTTATAGAGGTCAGAGGATAAATGGAATTAAATCTATATCTGTTTAACAGTTCAGAAGGTCTGCAGACACACACTTTCAGGCTTGTGTAATTGAAATAGGCAACTGGCAGGATCTCCATATTGACCCTCAGACCTGTGACAGGAAGGTCATAACCATAGAATGGCTAAGTGGAAACCTTTGAGCTATAGTTCAAGGGCAATACTATTTCCCTTCTGTTACAGCAGAGGTGAGGCCACATTCAAGATATGAGAGGTGAAGGGTGGTGAGTCCTATCTCGTTCCCATTTAACCGGCCTGTTTTGCCTGTGCAAAGGTAGTCGGATGTTGGAAAATACCGTGGATTATTATAAACTTAATCATATCAACACAGTCTCTGGCCCCTGATATATCGTGATTTGTCTGGCAAATATTTTTCCCTGTAAATGTGCAAGGACCTCCGAAAGCAGTTGGCTTTCCCCTGATGAAGACGAGAGCACATCCTCACCATTTTACTCTCCGCTGTAATTTATTTTAGACCCATCTTGATCATCTTGACCTTATGCTGAATATCACACTGGCCCACTAAATTGATAACATCATATAATATTTTTCTGTTGAGCCAGAACCCAGAAATTACTTTATGTCGTAGTGAAACACACGTAGGCCAGAGGGTGGGAGACAAAGGCCACATAATCCAAGGGCACCTTCTTAGTAGCGTTTCCAGGGGGACTCCGGTGACCTGCAGTATGTCAGACTATCTTTCTACAGTGAAAGACAAAGCATCTTACATGTCTGTCACGAAAAACAAAGCATAATGCGTCGTGGGCCTCTTTGGATTTTTTTAAAATTAATTTTTCGTGGAGTATAGTTGATTTACAATGTTGTGTTAGCTTCAGGTGTACAGCAAAGGGAAGCAGTTATACATATATGTATATCCACACGTCTTTCGATTCTTTTCCCATATAGGTCATTACAGAGTACTGAGTAGCTCCCTGTGCTATACAGTAGGTCCTTATTACTTACCTACTTTACATATAGTTGTGTGTAAGCAACATGTACTATATTGGAATATGATGTTCTGACCCGTGTTATGAGTAACCTGTACAGTTGCCAGTTTTGAGTGGAACCATGGGGGGAGATAAAGGTTGTACAATACGTCTGGGCTGCAGGGTAAGCTGTCCTTTCTCTTTTGCTCGGGGCCTTATGACCCAGCAGAGCCAATGCTGTTTGGAGAGTCTGGCAGGCCTCAGCAGAAGAATCCCAGTGCATTCCATGGAGGAGGCCGTACCCTCCCCTGAATATAACCATTTAACTTTTGGGAAATAACTCCCGACTTGCTACTGAGCCTTGTTAAACACTGAAGGCTGGACAGTGGGACATCAAATGACCACGTGACCTGAGCTGATCATGATAAACTGGGAATTATTTGACCCACAAAAGCCATAAGTTTGGCATGCATATACATATATGCAATAAGCAATCATCAAGCAAGAACAGCTCTATAAGTAACAAGTCAGTTGCAACAGGGGGTACCCAGAGCTCTTACTGGAACTGACATAGACACATGTGTGCAGATGGTTCTGCATTATATACTAAAACCAACTAGAAATGGACTAATACAGCATTAAAGCCTCCAAAAGAATAGTTTCCTAGAAAAATGGTGGTAAAGGAAAATCCAATCAGTTAGCAGAGCTTGAGTAGTGTATTTTGTTTTCACTTTATCTGGACTGAAAGATGGCCAAAGGTGTGGCCATACACTGATTCATGGACGGTAGCTCGTGGTTTGCCTGGATAACCTTGGAAGAGTTGGAACAGAATATTGGTAACAAGGTCCAGGGTAAAGATACGTGGATGGACTTCTTAGAATGGGCATGAGTTTGAAACTCTTTGTATCCCATTTAAAAATCTAACCAAAGGAAGCCTTCAGTAATTCAGTAAATAGGGGAATGGAAGGTTGATTACATTGGACATTTCTGTTACAGGGCAGAAAATGACTCTTCTTCACTGGAATATACATGAAACTGGAGTTCTCTTTCCTTCCTACAATGCTTCTGGCAGCCCCATCATCCTTGTACTTAGAGAATGTCCTAATAATTATCATGGAATTCTGCAAATATTGGAAGAAAATTTTCTTTTATAGCAAAAGAAGTATAGTAATGGTAAGGTGACCAGCCATCCTGGTTTGTCCCAGACTAAGTGGTTTCTGGTAATGCGAGACTTTTTGTTGTTAAAACCAAGACAACCCTGGGCACACTGGGATAGTTTGCCATCCTAGATGGGCACATGGCAATGGAATTAACTGGGATGGTTTGTATTCGAAGATCCATAAGGAAGAGAACAATGTCTTATAAAAGACTCAGTTATGGAGCCAGTTGGGTGACAACACCCAGAAGGGTTGCAGTTCTACATTAGAGGGTACGGTCTATGTAGCAAGTCACCAAAATATATACTGGACACCTCTCACACAGCCAGAATACATGGCTCCTGAAATTCAAGGTGGTTTACTGGGAGGGGCTCCTCTCTTATTACCTGGTTGCCAATTTTTTACTTCTCCAGCCCTACAACTTTGGGCTGGTTCAGTTTGAAAGTCTTGGTTTCCAATGGAGGAATGTTTTTACTGGAAGACGTGATGATGATTCTATTCAGTAAGAAATTGAGGTTACACTTGGCCACCTTGGTCTTCTCTTGCCAAAGATCTAGCAGACAAAGGAGGGAGTTATTCTACTGGCTGGAGTGATTACTCCGGATCCCCAGGGAAAATCGTACTACTGCCACATACTGGGGATAGGGAATGCAGGTCATTCTGTGTGGTCATAGTACTTCATGTTCAATGGTAAAATTTAAGGAGAACCAGAACTACTAAAAAAAAGATGAGGGGGCTTCCCTGGTGGCGCAGTGGTTGAGAGTCTGCCTGCCCACGCAGGGGACACGAGTTCGTGCCCCGGTCCGGGAAGATCCCACATGCCGCGGAGCGGCTGGGCCCGTGAGCCATGGCCGCTGAGCCTGCGCGTCCGGAGCCTGTGCTCCGCAACGGGAGAGGCCACAATAGTGAGAGGCCCGCATAGCGAAAAAAAAAAAAAAAGATGAGGCTAGAGGGGTGGGTTAGGGAGGGTGGGAGGGAGACGCAAGAGGAAGGGGATATGGGGATATATGTATACACATAGCTGATTCACTTTGTTATACAGCAGAAACTAACACAACATTGTAAAGCAATTATACTCCAATAAAGATGTTAAAGAAAAAAAAAAGATGAGGTCCATTCAAGATTCTTATACTTCAGGAATAAAATTTTGAATCATCCCATTAGCTAAAAAACTAAAAGGACCTTAACCAGTTAAACATGAAGGCAAAGAGAACATGTAATGGGTGGTATAAGAAAGAACTTCCACATCTCAAAAGCTTTGTGACAAACTAGAGAATTGAGAAATCTATTAGTCAGATTTTCTTCTTTCCTTGTTGTATGTATGTGCGTGTGTGTATAGTTTTATATATCTTAACAAATTTATTTTCTCCTTTATTTCCCCATATTGTTTATATAGAATTATTGTTAGTTAAATTTCAATTTACTCTTTAGATTACAGAATATTTAGATGAGATTTGTCTGATTTATACAAATAATTATTGTTAGGGCTTCAGTCTCCTCTTACTGGAGAGAGAGTGGGAGTGTTTTCACTTGTTCTTATATATAAGTTCAAATATATGTAGCAGGGTGTTTAAGCCAAAATTATGGAGTAGGGTGGCTAAGCTGTTCTCTCTCAGATCCAAATATATGCTTCTATGTCGTGCTGGACTGTAACTCTGTAAATTACATCACACAGGAATATTTTTTATCTCCAGCTGGCTTTCAGGAAGATTTTGTCAATAAAGGATATGAGAGCAAGGTTGGAACACAGAGGGGAAGAGGGAATTCTTTCTTCCTCTTTCTTGACAGTTCTGTCAGGATTGCCCAGCACTGACACTTTGACCCAGCAGTGCTTGGTTCCAGTTATACCAGTACCTCCAGAAGCAGCCTCATAATGACCTCAGAGGTACCAGAAGCAGCCAGGAGGCATCTGCTCCCCTGAGGTCTGGGTACAGGCTCCACAGGGCCACCCCTTCAAGCTTCGTTTAGGTTCACATAACCTTAAACAACTCTCATTTTTACTCAGCCCAAGGGGGAGGGAAGAAAACAACAGCTTCTTCCAGCCATTATGTAGGTTACTTTGATGTTCTTTTTTTGCTTCTTAAGTCCTCCACTCCTTGAGCTAACTAATTTCTTATGTGAAATTTCTTCTGCTGAAATATCTAGTGTGGTTTCTGGTTTTCTGACTTGTCCCCGAGCAATATGGCGGTGAACAGATAAAACACACGGGCGAGGAGGGTGTCAATAAAAAAGAACCGTGCAGGTGAATCTGAGGAGAAGACATCTACACGATGTGGCCAGAAAGTAAATGGGGTCTAGATCAAGTAGGACTTTGAAGGTTCCATAAAGACTTTGGTTTTGGTCCTGAGTAAGATGGGGAACCATTGGGACATTTTGTCATTTGTTTAGCCTCTAAAAATTAAAATGTGTAGCCATCCTTGCAAGGTTTTTTAAAAATTTTATTTTTAATCATTTCTTGAACTGCTCTGTTTTTTTCATAGTCTTTTCCCTCTTATATAACTTTCCCCTCTCTTATCTCCAACCTCTTCCCCATTGGAAGGCTTATTATAACAAGTATTGATTGATTGATTGATTGATACAGCTAAAGTCTATAATGTATGGCTGCTTTGTTGTTTCTCAGCGGGACCTAAAGAGACTTCTGAACGTATTATAAAACGCTGCGAACTGAAAAATTTTTGTTCTGAAAAGAGCCTTGCTTAGATGGCAGATCTAAAATAAATTGTTCTTGGATTCTGAGTGCTCTGAAAGTTTTTGAGATTTGTTGTATTTAATTTCAAGGTTGGTGTAAATGCACTCATTTTAGAAAATTTACCTAGAATTGTTCTGACTTAGTGATTAGAATAAGTTCTTAACAAATCCTCTAATTTTCCAAGAGTTTTCTTTGATGGGCTAAAAAATTAAACAAATCTAACCAACCAAACAAACAGGCAGTGACAATTATTACTCTGTATCGGCTTTGCCCCCTCACTTCCTGTCCTATGATGGGATTTTCATTTTTTTAATTAATTTTTATTAGAATATAGTTGCTTTAAAATGTTGTGTTAGTTTCTACTGTACGGCAAAGTGAATCAGCTGTACGTATACATTTATCCCCTCTGTTTTGGATTTCCTTCCCATTTAGGTCACCACAGAGCACTGAGTAGAGTTCTCTGTGCTATACAGTAGGTTCTCATTAGTTATGTATTTTATACATAGAATCAATAGTCTATATATGTCGATCCCAATCTTCCAATTCATCCCACACCACCCTCCCCGCTTGGTATCCATACGTTTGTTCTCTGTGTCTGTGTCTCTATTTCTGCTTTGCAAATAAGATCATACAGATGGCCAACAAACACAGGGAAAGATGCTCAACATCACTAATTATTAGAGAAATGCAAATCAAAACTACAATGAGGTATCACCTCACACTGGTCAGAATGTCCATCATCAAAAAATCTACAAACAATAAATGCTGGAGAGGGTGTGGAGAAAAGGGAACCCTCTTGCACTGTTGGTGGGAATGTAAATTGATACAGCCACTATGGAGAACAGTATGGAGATTCCTTAAAAAAGTAAAAATAGGGGCTTCCCTGGTGGCGCAGTGGTTGAGAATCTTATAGATTCTAATGCATGGGACATGGGTTCGAGCCCTGGTCTGGGAGGATCGCACATGCCGCGGAGAACCTGGGCCCGTGAGCCATGGCCGCTGAGCCTGCGCGTCTGGAGCCTGTGCTCCGCAACAAGAGAGGCCGCGATAGTGAGAGGCCCGCGCACCGCGATGAAGAGTGACCCCCGCTTGCCACAACTAGAGAAAACCCTTGCACAGAAACAAAGACTCAACACAGCAAAAATAAATAAATAAATAAATAAACTCCTACCCCCAACGTCTTCTTTAAAAAAAAAAAAGTAAAAATAGGACTACCGCATGACCCAGCAATACCACTCCTTGGCATATACCCAGAGAAAACCATAATCCAAAAAGACACATGCACCCCAGTGTTCATTGCAGCTCTATTTACAATAGCCACGACATGGAAGCAACTTAAATGTGCATCAACAAAGGAATGGATAAAGAAGATGTGGTATATATATATACAATGGAATACTACTCAGCCATAAAAAGGAATGAAGTTGGGTCATCTGTAGAGACATGGATGGACCTAGAAACTGTCATACAGAGTGAATTAAGTCAGAAAGAGAAAAAAATACTGTATATTAACACATATATGTGGAATCTAGAAAAATGCTATGATGGGATCTTGAAAATGAATGAGTCTGGACTTCCTGTCCTGATGATGGCATGTAGGTCCTGAGGTTTCACAGTGAGTTCTAATACTTCTGAGCTCTGTTATGCCTTGCAAATCTGACTGTAGAATGTATCAAGTTTAATAATTTTAAAGTAATTTTTATTGGAATTACTTTTATAAATGCATATTTTCTTTACAAATTTACATAAGAATTTTCCCAAAAAATGGAAAATAGCAAAGAAAAAGTCATCCACAATCTCACTGATTTATTTAATATTTGCTACATTTCCTTCCAGTACATGTTTAAAAATATGTTTCATATATAATAATGTATTAGGCACTTAAAAAACCATTTAACATCATATCCCTACCACAAATACTTTTTGGAATGAAGTGTAGTATAAGCGAAGTAGATTATAAAAACTATATTAAAATTTTTTCATGTTTTAGTGGTTGAATAATATGCCATAATAGCAGTTCTCTCATTGACATTTAAATCATTTCTAATCTTATTAATCTACATAATGGTGTGACTAACATCCTCATGCATATGCTTTTGTTCAAAATTAGGGTAGATTCCAACAAAGTGAGTTAGTGGATCAAAAAGTATGGAAAAGTTAATAGCATGTGATACAATTGTCAGATTTCTACCCTAAAAGCCAATTAACACTGACATCAGCAAGATGAGCTTACCCGTTTAACTGCTTCCTTGATGGTACTGGGAATTGTCTTTACAAAAACATGATTTGTTTGTGCTAATTTATTAGGTAAAAATCATGCCTCATGGTTTTAATTTGAATTTATTTTTTTTATTAGTGAGGTGGAACATTTTCTATGATTATTTCCTAGATTTATTCTCTAGTTTGTGAATAATATCCCTTCCTTTAGATTGGGCACCTCTTGAAAAGATGGGACTAGGATGGTGGACAGTAGCTGTGTGGTTTCAACTGTGGGACTTTTGCAGACAAATTGAGATGGAAGAGATCTGTGGATTACAACAAGTTGTTGCCTAAAACAGCAGCTTGGCCAGCTTTTACTGTGGAACAGGGGGAGTTTGGGTCAAAAGTCATAAGTTGCAGTGACAGAGAATGGTGCCCAAGAGATAAAAAAATCTTTACTATTAGGAAACATACGTATTCTTTGATTGACTTACTTTTAACCTCATTTTTTTGTTTTGTAATTTTCCAGGGGGTATCAGGTTTTTAATCTGTGTGTCAATGGAATTTCTTTGTCCTTGGACAAAATAACTAATCCTTGTTTACCAAAAGTTTCTCTCTCTGAGACAATGATTGCACCAAATGGGTGTTCACAGAGATCCTAAAAAGTTATCTTTGATGAAGATGACGGCCATTTGAGCTTTGCTTGACATGTCAATTAAGCTCACAGAAGCAGGGGCTATTACAGATAGAATAGGGACTTTCTACACCAAATAACCAACATTTTACGTTACCTTTACATTTTTTCTTTCTTGATCACCTCTGTAAACTCAAGCTCCTAGAACGTACTTGGCATACAATAGGCTTTCAATAAATATGTGTTAAACTAGATGAATCAAGATAAGCTTCCATTATTTTTATCCCTGGGTGTCAAGAACTTTCCTATTCACTTCATTACCCTACTTTGATCATGTGATCATGTGCTTTGATCAGGATATAATATTCTGATATAATCACCATTATCATGTTCATAATTGAAGTTCTACCTGTGCCAGGTAGTGTTCTAGGGGTATTTCATGAATTTTGTCATTTAATCCTCACAATACTCCTATGATGTGGGTGCGATTATTATCCCTACACATGTATAAGCTCCGTTACAGTAAGCTTTTGCTCTCTCTTGTTCATTGCTGTGTCTGCGTGCTTAACATATCGTGTGGCACATAGTAGAAACACAATAAGTATTAGTAGGATGAATGAATAAATCTGATGCTTCTTATTCATCAGTGAAAGTGATTTGACGTTTGCATATGTTATGAAATGATCCCCACCATAGGTGTAGTGACCATCTGTCCCCATACAAAGTTACTACATTACTGACCATATTCCTTATGCTGTATATTACATCCCCGTGCTTATTTACTCTAGAACTGGAAGTTGGACCTCTCAGTCCTTTTCACCATTTTGCTCACCATTCCTTCCCTTCTGGCAACCACCTGTTTGTTCCCTGTACCTATGGGTCTGTTTTCATTTTTTTTTAATTGAAGTATAGTTGGTTTATGATGTGTTAATTGCTACTGTACAGCAAAGTGATTCAGTTATACACAATTGCTACTGTACAGCAAAGTGATTCAGTTATACACATATATACATTCTTTTTTATATTCTTTTGCATTATGTTTTTTAAAAAAATAATTTAGTTTTTGCTGCTGGGTCTTCGTTGCTGCGCGCGGGCTTTCTCTAGTTGCGGTGAGCAGGGGCTACTCTTCGTTGCGGTGGGTGGGCTTCACACGCAGTGGCTTCTCTTGTGGCGGAGCAGGGGCTCTAGGCACACGGGCTTCAGTAGTTGTGGCACACAGGCTTCAGTAGTTGTGGCTCGCGGGCTCTAGAGCGCAGGCTCAGTAGTTGTGGCTCACGAGCTTAGCTGCTCCGCAGCATGTGGGATCTTCCCGGGCCAGGGCTCGAACCCGTGTCCCCTGCATTGGCAGGCGGATTCTTTTTTTTTTTTTTTTTAACATCTTTATTGGGGTATAATTGCTTTACAGTGGTGTGTTAGTTTCTGCTTTATAACAAAGTGAATCACTTATACATATACATATGTTCCCATATCTCTTCCCTCTTGCGTCTCCCTCCCTGGCAGGCGGATTCTTAACCACTGCGCCACCAGGGAAGCCCTGGCTTCGTTTTTTAGGGAGATCAATCTGATGGCAGTGGAAAGGGTTAAACAGACAGCACAGATCACTGGTGTCAGGTTGGAGAATTCGAAATCTACAGTACAGCAGTAAACCAGGTACGGCAGGCACTCCTAGTTTCTAACAACAGAATCCTGATTTTCCAGAGCAGCAATGTTCCCTGATATTCATACCCCACTTCCCAGACTGCCACGGACACTGCTTGACCACTGATGTATGTGCAAAAATCACTAGATCAGGATCCTGGGAACATTGCTTGAAAGGTACCCGGATGACTAGCATGTGTCTTCAGCATCTTTCCCCTGACCTTTTACCATTACCTTTCTTCCTGCCTGAAATATGATTGGAATGCCTCTAGGTGTCACTATCATCTTGTGATAAGAAGAGAAAAGCCATCCAATAAGGGCAGGGGAGAGGAAGTTCAGTGACTTGGCCGGGGAAGGGTCTCTGCTAATCCCTGACGGCGCACTAGTCCTGAACTTTCTCATCTCTAGATTTTACGTTACATGAGGAAAATAAGCTGTATTTAGTTCAAACCACTATTGGTTTGATTTTCTATTGCTTAGGTTCAAATAGATTCCAAATGATACCTTGCATAATACAGAATAGTGGCTTGAAATAAAGGAGTGATAACATAGGTGGGGGACATTTAGAGAAAGAAGACGGTCAAGTTGAGAGTCATGTCTAACTAGCATTGAAAGTGATTGATTTAGTGAGGGGAAGTGGATTTGACCAATAGCGTGCCGGATAGGGAGATTAAGAGGGCACCATCTGTCTTAGAGAGCTTCCATGGGGTGAGATACGTGGGAGCTTAACCGTCCAATCTACCCCTTCAGTGTTTCAAATGCTTGCTTGTTCTCGCATTTGGGCAGACCTAGAGCTCTATTGAGAAAATGTCAGACCCTGTTCACAGGTCGTTTTGTGGTTCAGGAAATATGATTCTAGGGGCTTCCCTGGTGGCACAGTGGTTGAGAGTCCGCCTGCCGATGCAGGGGACGCGGGTTCGTGCCCCGGTCCGGGAAGATCCCACATGCCGCGGAGCGGCTGGGTTCGTGAGCCATGGCCGCTGAGCCTGCGCATCCGGAGCCTGTGCTCCGCAGCGGGAGAGGCCACAACAGTGAGAGGCCTGCGTACCGCAAAAAGAAAAAAAAAAAAAAGAAATATGATTCTTTCTCTGGAAGCAAATCTGTGTCAGGCTGCTGATTTTTCACAAAAAGAATATTAAACCTGCCACTTCACTCTTTGCTAGCTGAAGCAAATGGGCTTTTATATTATAAATAGAACATAATACCTATACATTGGACATGTACCAGGGAGCTGAAACTTAATTGATTGCTATTCAGCCTTTGCCAAAATTGTGGTTGAGGCAATGGGTGTTTTTAAGAGAAGGTGTCTATGCAAAACGTTAGCCATCCGTCCTTCAAGGCACTCTAAAAGTTCTCCTTTGATTTCAAGTTAAATAACCAGCAACAAGTGTGTTAAGATGACGTAAGCTTAGGTCCTAGAATGAAACTCAGTTTTATCCTGTTAGCTTTTATCAAGAACTGATAAGAGTCAACAAAAACTGTAATACCCATGTTGTAGATTTATTGAGCTCCGTGCTAAATATTTGATGTAACCATTTCACACAACAACATCTTAGGTTCACAATTTCCTCAGATGAGAAAACTGAGGCTCATGAGGTTAAGTAATTTCCTCGAGGCCACATTGCTAGTAATTGTTGGAGGGCAGTGTTCTCACCTGGATCTGGGATTTGAGGTCCTGTGTTTTTTAAAGTTATGTCATACTGTAGTTGACAGACTAATGTCCACATTCTCATTCCAGCAACTGTGAACATGTGAGGTAACATGATTAAATTAAGGACATTGAGAAGGGGAATTTATGCTGGATTATCTGGTGGGCCTGATCTAATCACATGGATCTTTAAGAGAGGATAAATCCTTCCTGGCCGTGGAGAGAGGGGCATGTGACTACAGAAGGATGGCCAGAGAGATATAACTCCCTTGACTCTGAAGACGGGCGACGAGATAGGACTCTAGCAGCCCCTAGAAGTTGTAAAGGCAAGAAAGGGACTCCTCTGGAGTCTCTGAAAGGCACAGATCCCTGACAACACCTGATTTTAGCCCAGTGAGACCCATGTCAGACTTCTAACCTATGGAGCTGCAAGATCATAAATTTGTGCTGTTTTAAGCCACTGAGTTTATGGTAATCTTTTATGGCAGCAATAGGAAATTAACGCACATGTTGACGTCCCAACATATTTGCTAAATTTCTCCTTTTAGTTCTGTATTCACTGAAATTGGCATGAAATTTATTCAGAGCACAATGATGTTTTATCTTTGCCTTGGATGACTAGAAGGCTAGAGCCAATTTTAGAGTTCAACTGTAGTTATGGTAAAAATATATTTTTTTAATCACCTCACACCAGTCAGAATGGCTGTCAAAAAGTCTACAAATAATAAATGCTGGAGAGGGTGTGGAGAAAAGGGAACCCTCCTACACTGTTGGTAGGAATGTAAATTGATACAACCACTATGGAGAACAGTATGGAGGTTCCTTAAAAAACTAAAACTAGAGCTACCATTTGATTCACCAATCTCACTCCTGGGCATATATCCGGAAAAGATGAAAACTGTAATTTGAAAAGATACCTGCACCCCAACGTTCATAGCAGCACTGTTTACAATAGCCAAGACATTGAAACAAGCCAAGTGTCCATCAACAGAAGGACGATTGGCTTAAGAGAATAACATAGTAAAGTAAGTCAGGCAGAGAAAGACAAATATTACAGGATCTCACTTACACGGAGAATCTAAAAAATAATACAGATGAGTCTATGCACAAAACAGAAACAGACTCACAGACATAGAAAACAAACTTATGGTTACCAAAGGGGAGGCAGGGGAGGGACAAATTAGGAGTTTGGGTTTAACAGATACACACTACACAGAGTAGATAAGGAACAAGGATTTACTGTATAGCACAGGAAACTATATTCAATATTTTGAAGTAACATAATGGAAAATAACCTGAAAAAATATACAGCAATCATTTTGCTGCATACCAATATTGTAAATCAACTATACATCAATAAAAAGAATTTTTATTTTCTGATCTTATATCTTTTTTTTTTTTTCCTTTTCCTGTGTATGTTCACACATGTATTTTTACATCAAGATGTTGCTGAGAGAGACTGAGACAGAGACAGAGAGAATGAGACAGGGGTGGAGTGGAGGTGGGGGAGAGAGAGAAAATGGAGACCCACTCAAGTTTTTTTGTGAAGGTGGAGTGATAACTTTTATAATGAGGTGTCTCAGTGGTATCAAGAGATGTATTTGAGGGACTGCTTTTAAAATTTTTTTAAATTATTCTAAAGTTTTTTCCAACTTTATAAATGTTTTGTAAATACTTATCTGAGAAGAGGTATTGTAGTTGGGAAGAACAAATCTGACTCCATACTGGATCTGTTTCTTTTACTTTAACCTTTGTATTCTATTGCTTTTGCTGCTACAAGTTAATCACTAAAGGGATGCTGCCTCTAGCTTAAATTATACATAATGGCCCATCTCTGGGAACTCTGCCTCCCGGCCCTGAATATTAAGCTGAAATACTTTGTTTAGCTCCAGGAAACATCCTGACCAGGCTGCAGGAAAGCAGAAATTAACACATCCCCTCTGGAGTCTGACTGGAACCAGCAAAGATTTGCAACAACTTACCACCTTTTTAAACTTTACCTCCTTACCCTTCCCCACTTTGTTCTATAAAATAAACTAGGTTCCAAACCCAGGCAAGATGGTTCTTTGGGACACTAGTCCACCATCTTCTTGGTCTGCTGGCTTTCCTAATAAAGTCACTATTCCTTGCCCCGACACCTCATCTCTTGATGGATTGGCCACTCGTGTAACGAGCAGTATGGGCTCGAGTATCAATACCACCTTGCCTTTGCTATTTGTTGCTCATATGTACCTATCAGGCCTATTTATTTCTGGTCATATTCAAGTTTCATTTCAGAAATGCATTTCCCCTTTTAAGGGGATTTCTATACAATTAAACCTGGACTGTGGGGTTGTGATGCTGCTGCTTTCAACTTTGGTGGGGAAGCCGATGAAAACATAAGAAAGTTGAATCCGTTTAAGACAAAGCTTTCACACACAAATGAGATTTGCCTTGCACCTTGCTGGGTATACAAAAGATAGGCTGATGGCACTTTCAGAAAGGAGCACCTCATTAACTACAACTCTCATGGATGCAGGACTGAAGAGGAACTAGAGAGTCAGGATTTCAGAGAAAGAAAAATAGCCCTCTGCCACCGCCATTGCAATATTTGTGTTACTAAGCAACACAGATATTTGCTTAGTGACACAAATGTTGCTCCTATTTAGTAAAGCCCTAATGATGCTGGCAGTACAGTCTCGGAATAAGGTTTAATACGACTTCATTATCCCACCTCTGGAGCAGCAGTGCATATGCAGTTCCTGATTAGGGGTAACAGGAAGTACAGTGAGTGCTGTTTGGTGCACCTCCATCTACAAGACCAAATAAAGTATTGATTTGGATGAATCTAATGACAGTCATTTAGTGTGTTTATCTACTCACGGCATTCATTTGGGCTGACAAAGAATGCAGGACAACCCATTGTTCAGTGTGTCCCAGAATTGTCAAGCCTTAATGATTCTGTCCTGCCAGGTCACATACACACACAAATTGTGACATTGGCTGTTACCAACTCCATGGACACCTGATGATGGTCTTTCTCTAAGATTCTGAGGAAAACTGAGGATTGAAATCAACTGATGGTTTCCATATGTCTTTTGAAACTTGAAAAACTTGTTTTCTATATCGAAGTTTCTCTTATTTCTGCAGAAAGTCTAATTTTAATACTTGAGAGAGTTTGTTTCTTCCTTCTTGGTTTTCATGCTGAGAAGCTGCTTCAGAGGCTACTAATACCTTTGTAGGTATTCTCTTCCTCTTTCATTTTCTCCCCGCTTCTCTCTACTCTTGCCCCATCTTCCAAGTACGTGGTTTCCTAGGGTTATCATTGTGGAGCAGATGCTAAAGCAAGATATGGTGAAAAAAAGAATCCATGACTCTCTGGGCTTAGGGTCTTTTCAGATGTGATTTAGAGTCTTTTCAGATGTGATTGTGGACTAGTATAAGTGACACTGATGCCATAGCATTTTAAATTCACAAAGCAATTTAGAAGTGTCCTTCCAGGGACTTCCCTGGTGGCGCAGTGGTTAAGAATCCGCCTGCCAATGCAGGGACACAGGTTCGAGCCCTGGTCCGGGAAGATCCCACATGCTGCAGAGCTAGGCCTGTATGACCCAACTACTGAGCCTGCGCTCTAGAGCCCACGAGCCACAACTACTGAGCCCGTGTGCCACAACTACTGAAGCCCACACACCTAGAGCCCGTGCTTCACAACAAGAGAAGACACCGCAATGAGAAGGCTGCACAGCGCAATGAAGAGTAGCCCCCACTTGCTGCAACTAGAGAAAGCCCGCGCGCAGCAATGAAGACCCAACGCAGCCAAAAATAAATAACTAAATAAAAATTAAAAAATAATAAAAATAGTAAATTGATTTTTAAAAACAAGATTGATGAGGGAAGGCAGGGTGTTAAAAAAAATTGTGCTTCCATTTGTCAAACTATCGCACCATCCTTTTCACTCATCTCTCTATCGCTGGATGCATTTTCATAATGCCTGAACGTGGGGACACAAAGAA
This sequence comes from Monodon monoceros, assembly GCF_005190385.1. Lineage (NCBI taxonomy): Eukaryota > Metazoa > Chordata > Mammalia > Artiodactyla > Monodontidae > Monodon > Monodon monoceros. Next base: position 5,219,699 of record NW_021703782.1, on the reverse strand, counting down.
GGAGAAATATTTATTTGCTTCTGCCATTTCTATGGTGACAGGCAATGTGTAGAGCATATGGCGCTTGACGATTCTAATGTTATTCGAATTAAAAGTGAAAAAGCATAAAAATAAGCAAACACATAACTTCTTTAGAGATGAGAGGTAGGACAAGTGGAGGTATTATTCTAGATGAGATTGGCTAGCAGTGAGAGGTGAATTCCTTTTTTGGTTCTTTACCTGAAAGGAAGGACACACTGAGTCAGGCTGTTCAGATCCTATAGGACTGTCTACAACCCCAATCAGTTTTATAAAAAAAAGTAAAATGGTCAGCAATTTTTATTTATATTGATTTGACAGAACTTTTCACTTCTGGTGTTCCAGAGGAAAAAACCCTTTGACACATTCTGTTTATTTATAATAATTGTAAGCGACATCAAATATATCTTGAATCTATGGATTTGGCAAACTGCTCCCATCCCCTTCCTGAGTCAAGTATGCTATTCCCATTGTCTACTTAGAAGTTGTGAAATCCTCGTAGCAAATTGTTCTGGTAGCTATACAGACAGGAAAGAAGACAGATTTTTTTTAAAAAAATGTGTCTGATACTGGGCTAGGTGCATTATGTACATTATTTCAGCTACCTTCTTCTGAAAGTGGCATTTTCTCCATCTTACAAAATGAGAACATTGTATTCAATATTCAAAGGAATATTGTAATTGGTTCTAGGTCACCTAACTAAATAGCAAGGCATAGATTGAAATGCGGACTTTTCTGACTTAAAATATTTTTCTACTATGCCTGCATTTTGAAAATTCATGCTTAGGTCTGAGTTTCAGGCATGCAGACAGACCTGATTCATTTTGAATATGTCTCCTTTTTATGAAAGCAGGGGGGCCTAATTTGAGTGGTAGTTTCTTTTCTAAAGTGGGCTCAACCATAGTTTAAATGTATATATTATTAAGCAATGACACAAAAATTAGCCCTGAAGGGTGACTCCTTTTGATGTCTTTCACAGGACAGAATTCTCGCTATTTGTTTATGATGATGTCACAATTTCAACTTAAGACAAATTGGAGGGTGTTTTCACTGAGTTGCTAATTTTGAAACACTCTGCATATGCGATTGCCTTCATTGTGTAGAAATTCATCTTTTAAAGGAGAGTCTCTTATTTCTAAAACTTAGAATCTGCGGCATCCGTAAAGAATGATGCTCCTCAGAACGATCATCTGATTCCTAAACCCTGATGATTCTGATGCATCACTGAGCATCTCTTGGTACACCTGACATGTCGACTGCAGAAACACATATGGGAGTCCTTTGATAAGTGACTGTTTTTCCATGTTTACAGACGAGTGTTTTAAAATTTAAGGATTGCCTTTTGTATGTTTTTTTTTTCATTTTTGCAATTACGGTATAACGATATATAAACTAGTAAAGGTTGATTTAGCAAAAATAAAATAACCACTTTTCTTTAAGTCATGAAGCATCACGATGGAGAAGTAGATTTTCTTTAAGTGTCTGCAAAATAGAACTGCAGTTACTCAGTTGCTAATAGGCTATATAATCTTTCCTTCCAACTAACATTTGAATAGATGCATATAAAACATTAGCTTTTTGTAGATATAAACATTCTTACTATGACATTCCAGTCATGTTGCTTACATTGGTAGTCTTGAAACTATGGTTGTATAAATTTAAAGGCTGTCACAGCTGAGCAACTGATGGCATTCACTTCTTGTTATGAATTGGTAAATCAATCTTTGGAACAAAAAGTCAAGTAACATGTTCACACACACACACACACACACACACACACACACACAGAGACAGATGCACTGAACCTCTAGAGGAAATTTTACTGTGATTTATTTGTCCTTTAGCATCTCCAAGGGCTTTTCTGGTTTTAGGTATATTCTTGGGGATCTTTTAAGATTTTTTTGGAAAATGTATTAATTTTCCAAGTCAGCAGGATATCATTTAGTAAATAAATAGCTTTATGGCGTTAGGGTTTGGAAACGCTTTACTCTCCAAGGCTTCATATATTCTGTGCGTTGTGTCCATGTATGCAATGCAGGGGTCGTGGTAATTATTGCAGGAGTAGTCCAGTATGTTGTCTTTCATTCAACTGGGACTTTTAAATTGTATAAACTCTACGATAAGAATTCCTTTTTTCCTTTTAAATCCTAACAACCCATCAGTTGGTGCTCATCTGACATTTTTATGGATTCTCTACAACTTTCTGGTATTCATTTTGACCAATATATCCTGGAGCTCATAAGGATTGTCTTTGCACATTGAACACGTGATGTTCATTCTCTAGGAAATGGCCTTTGATCCAATTTAAAGGGGATCAAATTTGAGTCAGGTGTAGTAAGTAGAGATTTCCTCACAGTGCCATGAATATTTCAGTGGCAAGGTCTTTCTAGCATGGTGCCTTTTACTGGTATAAATCTGATGTTAGTGCGATTGGACTATTTCAGATGATGGTTTGAAATTACAGTGTTTTGGATAAGGTTTATTTTGGCTACTGAAAATTAAATAGCATTGAACTTCTTGTAGCTTAGTGATATATTTTCACGTAATGGGTCATTAATGTTTAATGCTGGTAGGATGTCATTTGTGCTTAGACTCAGGGATTTAATTATTTAAAAAATTAACATATGGAGGCATCCACAACATTTTGCATTTGGGATCTACTTAAAACCATGATTTTATAATCACTTGTATCGGCAGATATTAGATGCCTTTTAATATACAAAAATACATAGTATATGAAAAGTTTGGTGAACGCAAGGCATGAATTCTATTCAGGAAATTTATGAAATAATCATGCAAGACTTAAAAGACAGTAAACTTAATTTTCTTAAATTGCCTTTTCTATATTGAAACTGATTTAAAAAATATATATTTATACACTTGCAAAACGCAAAAAACCATAGCAAACATGTAAAAGGCCGTACGAATAAAAACTCATTTGAAAGAGAAGTAGCCATGGAAAAATGTAAGCTCTGGTTTGGTAAGTCTAAGTCTCTCTGAGATCTTTGTTCCTAGATGTGGTACAGAAAGGAAAGTTCAGTGTGGAGAAGACTCCTCTGGGGCCTACCCATGGGTCCAGGAAACTATTTATCCCTGGAAAATTCTTGGGCCAGCTTATGGGAATGAACAAAGATGACCAGGAGGGGTCATTGGGAACGTGTGGCCAGAAGCAACACTACTCAGAGCACCAGTCATCCAGGAGATAAGGAGCTTAAGTCAGAAAGTAAATCAATGTATTGTTTCCTTCACTGAGAAAGTCTTAGTGGGAACAGTGTCAGCTGGACTGCTCTGTGACATCATTGGTTTACATTCTGGTGCAAGCTGCTTATCTTGTCATGGACCTGGTTTGGAAGGATGGGCAGTTGATCCATGAGCCAGACTGTGAATGGCATTGGAGGCATTACTGACATCTTGGACCAGCTACTCCAAACTGCTCTGTGCTGTGGACTGCCCTGCGTGTAGTGTGTATAGGGGTGGTTGCTAGCGTTCTTTGGTCTCGCTCGCAGCCACTGGCACCTCCCCCAGTAGCTGTGACAATCACAAATGTCTCCAAAGATGGCCAGTGTCCCATAAGCTGGGGCGGAGTGGAGGGGGATGGTCCCAGTTGTAAACAACTGTCCTGGAATAGTTGTTAATGTCCATGTGATCTCTTTGTACGTACCAGTCACAGCACCTGAATGCTAGTCTGTGGATAAAGTACAAAGTACCGGGAATCTGGGGGGACTTATTACCTCAGTTTGTCATTAAGTGATTAGTTGATGGAGGAACATAGTATACTGAGTTCGTTTACAGGAATTCACAAAGTCATGTGTGATCATCATATGTTTTCTACAGAGGTGTTCAAGCCCCAACACCAGGAGCAGGGCCTGATCTGTCCGTGAAAATGGCTCTCATAGCCACAAACAGGACTGTTCAGTTATCTTTCTTATTAGAAAAGTAGCAAATGAATCAAGCCCTGTATTTAAACAGAACTGTTCATTAAAAATGCCTTTTTATAACAAAATTAACTGTGTACCGAAATGTTGGAAAAATATGGGCCTGACCAACTGTTCTCGGAATAGAAAAGACATATGTTTGCTTTCTTCTGGTTCCTTACAAATGATGGCAGTAGTAACAATAACCACACAATAGTACTGCTTGCTTACATTTGGAGAGCACCGTGGTACTCCTCAAAACGCTCTCACAGACTTTATTTCCTTTCACCCTTAGTTTGGTATCTCTGTCTGCTGTTTGCAGAACCTGTACGCTGGCCTTTCTCATTCTAAGAGAAACAAAGAGATAGAGATCACAGAAACATAATAACAGTGGTTCTCCTATACAAACACATACACACACCCCACTGATGCTGCTTCCTCACTACCTTTGTAAACAACAATGCACATGTGAGTTTTTCTGAATTCTGCGTGATAGAGGAGCCAGTCTGAATCACAGTAGAGCCTAAAAACTAAAATACAAGAAAATAAATAGTCTGGCTTCAAATAGTAGATCCACAAATGCCTTTTTTTTTTTTTTGCTTGAAATCATTAGATATTCTCTATAAGTCTGCAACCAGAAGGCTTTAATGGATCTTACTCACCTGTTATACAGGATTTGGTGAATTTCCTCCCTTTCTTGGGACAAATGTCAGACTTGGTGTTGTCAATTTTAGTAGTGGTGAAAAAAGTGATACTATGGAGAATCAGAAATATCAATAGCATACTTAAGTGTTCCGGTCCTTTTTAAATATATTTTTATTTGAATCAGATTTTTATCACGTTAAGATTCAAGATGTGGACACCCTTTATTGTGATGGCCCTTATATTCACTCACTGCTATCAGTAGGCCTTTCCGCTTTTCTCCCCCGCCACCTATCTTGCTTCTTTCCTGATACTGAGTTTCTAACCAGTAACTTTAAAAGGCCTGCGTATTGATTTTGCAGGGTTCTGTCCATAAACCCCTGAACTATAACCAAATTAATTGAATCTGCATGGTTGCACTGGCTGAGCGGTTTGCAGAAAAAGTTGATTCTGTCCTACCTGTTTCCCACTTCTGTATCCTCTACTTCACTTTGCTCATCCTATTTTCCATTTGAACACCTTTTCCTTATTCTTCCTTTGGTAAGTTAAGACTGTGATTATATTAGAAACAATGGTTGAAAAGGAATTCAGAATACAGCAATTCAAAAGACCAGCATAAAATAATGACTGATCCCCGAGTCAGCAAGTATTTCAGGCATTTTATACTTTATAAAGCTGCATACTGCTTGACATTCATTGGGTCATCTTCTCTAATATAGCAGAGTCTGATTTTGTTCAGGACCCGTGTGTTGTAAGATATATCAGGCATCATATCGGTGATGTCCCACCCTTGATGTGGACTCCTCACGGCTGCCTGTGGTACTTCCCTGAGACGCAGAAAGGGTCCAGCTCCCTGCATGAGCTCTGGAGGGGTTGCAGACTCAGAAAACAGATGCAGCTAAGGCAGCGTGGGCCCCCACACAATGGAACTCTCCTCATTTCTAGCGTTTCTCTCTTTTACGTCTATTTGAAAACAAATGTCAGCGCAGTGGAGTGAAACGTGACACAACAGAGATGGGTGCTCAGCAGCTTGTGGAAGTAACTTCCTTTTCTTTAATGGGTACCTTTTCACAGTCAACATGAAAAAATCCAGGCCTTTTGGGGAAGATTCATACAAAATATATTTTATCTGTTTTTCAGATGCATGTTTGGATTTCCGTGATCACACGTTTTGCATGTTGACTGAAACCTTACATATTACCCTAAATTATCATTTACAACCAATTGACACTGTCTGATAGAAGGAAGGAGGGAGGAAAGGAGCTAACTCAGAGACTGGTGTGAACAGGGCACGGCCCAAATGCATCATATGGACGACTGTTCAAATAGGGGTGTCCGATTACAGTGGCAGGCAGAGTTCCCACCATCAACCACCCGTGGGAATGGCTCCCTCTGAAGTTATCCGGTGCCCAGCCCACACAGCCAGATGTGACTGCCTGTACTCAGTCCTTCCCTACCCTGCCGGGTGGGTGTCAGGATCCTTGTTCTGATTTTGTAGATGAGGCTGAGATCAGTGAAGTTACTTGCCCAAGAGCCAGTAGTTAAGAAATAGAACCCGAATTAGCAAGCAGGTGTGTGTGTGTGTGTGTGTGTGTGTGTGTGTGTGTGTGTGTGTCTGTGTCTGTGTCTGTGTCTGTGTCTGGCATCACAGTCCCTGGTCTGTGTCCTACCATTCTGTCTCCCTTTATTCCTTTAATTAGAAAAAGGTTACTGGCAACTCATCAATGCCTGACCCCAAGCTGAGCACGGTGGGGAATACATGGTAGCCTTTGACCTCTGGGCACTTGAAATCTTAGTAAAGAGATCACATTTACAAAGCAGCTGGTTAGGTGACAAAAGACAGCTTTTATTTTTAACCTGTTGGTCTCACATGTGGCCCTAAGGGATAAAATTATTCATTATCATTTAGAAATACTGTTATCATGCATGTAGCGCTGGAAGAGGAAGCCAAGAAGGGCGTTTTCCTCTGGGGGGCTTAGTGAAGAGATAGCCGGAACTTGCAAGCTTGATCTAAATGAGGGAGCTGAGACAGAGAAGGGAAGGTGGCAGGAAGAAGATGAAAAGAGATGGAAAGAGGAAAGGGTGACTTTAACAAAACATGATCTCTGTCCCTCAGTTGTCTCCTGGAACAGCTCTCTCTACTCGGATGTGAGTCTAGCTAGGAAGAGCTCTGCAGTTTAAAAAGTCAACACTATTGCATTTATACATGTAAGAGGGCTTCCCTGGTGGCGCAGTGGTTGGGAGTCCACCTGCCGATGCAGGGGACACGGGTTCGTGCCCCAGTCCGGGAAGATCCCACATGCCGCGGAGCGGCTGGGACAGTGAGCCATGGCCGCTGAGCCTGTGCGTCCAGAGCCTGTGCTCCGCAACGGGAGAGGCCGCAACAGTGAGAGGCCCGCGTACCGCAAAAAAAAAAAAAAAAAAAAAAATATATATATATATATATATATATACATGTAAGAGGTGATGACAGGTGTAACTAAGACATTGTCAATGATGAGGGATGGATCTGAGATCCATTTAAGAGGACCATGAACAGGCTCCAGTGGCTGATGAGAAAGAATGGGTCTAGAATACCTGGTTTCTGGCTTGCGGCAACTTTATGATTTGGTGAGCATATTTCCATATTACTTTCTTATAAGAAGGAGATGTGATGGTTAATTTTATATGTCAGCTTGGCTTGGTCACAGAACGCAGATATGCAGTTAAGCATTATTCTGTATTTTTCTGTGAGGGTGTCATTTGGATGAGGTTAACATTTAAATTGGTGGACTCTGAGTAAAGCAGATTGCCGTCCATCATGTAGGTGGGCCTCGTCCAATCAGTTGAAGGCCTGAATAGAATGAAACAATGATCTCCCCCAGCAAGAGGGAATTCTGCTGGAAGAGAGCCTTCAGACTTGAACTGCAACATCAGCTCTTCCCTGGGCTTCCAGCCTGCCAATATTTCCTACAGTCTTTGGACTTGCCAGCCTCCATAATTGTGTGAGTCAATCCCTTAAAATCCCTCCCTCCCTCCCTCCCTCCCTCTCTCTCTCTCTCTCTCTCTCTCTCTCTCTCTCTCTCTCTCTCTCTCCATATATGTATACACACACACACCCTGTTCTGTTTTCTTGGAGAACCCTGGCTAATGCAGGAGATAACAATATTAAATTTCTTAGACAGTTATCTAAGGGAAAAAATCTGTAACTGAAATGCACATGTATCATAAGAGTTAAGAAGTTTTCAAATATACATTCTCGTAAATAAAGACAGGGGAACATTTTAAATCTCCCCAAGACACGGGTGTACTGAACACTCTAAAGATCCCAGCATTCTAGTCAAGCAGTATTTTATGGTCATTACTGATAGAGAAATGATCAAGCCAGAGCTTGCTGGACACATTCCAGCAAGTCTTGGTGCCAGCAAGTGGCAGAACCAAGATTCACACTCAGGAATGTTCACCTTTAAAATCTATGCTCTTAACATCTTACCTCAGTAACTTCTCTTGCAAAGTTTTGCTGTTTATAACCTTTTAACTGGCTAAAGGCACTGTGTCCTGTGATTTCTGTTTGACTCACTTCCCTTGCTCTCTGCCACCTCTCCCTTTTCAGGGAGTGTCGCCAAGGACTGTGCCCACTCCTGCTGAGTCCCATCAGGTCTCAGGCTCTGCATTGTGAGCATGAGATGCTCCATCTCACAGGCGGGAAGGAGAGGGGCTGTAGGGCCTCTGACGAGGACAGAAGACCGTGTAAGTGGACATGAAAACACTTGCGTAAAATGAAGGAGTAACGGACATACATAGTACAAGCTAATAGAAGATAGGACACATTGTATTCAGAAGAATGTCTGCTTTTGAAGAGCTCTGCATTTCATTCCCCAGAAGAAATGCCTTAAAACCTCACTTGGGGTGGAAAACGAGATCCCTAAGGCATACTCAGTTATGAAAGTTGGTCCCTAAATGTCTCTGGTAAAGAGAATAAGAGGTAACGAGTTTGAAACTGTATTGGTTTTGAAGAAAGAAAAGTCAGATGAAGATTTTACAGAAGCACGTTGCCTGCTTTGTGACATTCAGCAGAAGCTATAAAATTAAGATGTGATCAGACTTAGATGTTTTCACTGAAACCGGTGAAGGAATCTAGACCAAAAGCTTGAAGGAAGCTTAAAGGTCGATAAATGAAGTCAACCAGAAGCCTAAAAAGCTAAACTTGTCTAAAATCACGTAGGGTCTACTATGCAGCAGGCACTGCTCCAGGCCCTTGACACACATTAAATTGTTTAGTCTCAAAATCCCCCTGCAAGTGGGTGTTGCTACTCGTCCCATTCTGCAGATGAGGAACTTGAAGCAGAATCGGGTTAAGTCATTTTCCAAGGTCATTCAGCTGGTAAATGGCAGAATCAGAATTGGAACCCAGGCCATTTGGTGGCAGAGCTACCATCCTTAACCACCAACTAGAGAATCTTTCTTGTACCTTGGTAGGGAAATGCCCAGCCATCACCTAGACTATAACCATTATAAACACTTCTATTGGAAGCTACCTTTTTAGGGTGGGAAGAATTATATTTCTCAAATGCAAGCCCAGTGACAAAGATTCTTTTCTTGACCAAATTTCAGCCAAGCTCCTCTGGGTCCTCTTCATGACTAGGTCTTAACCTTAGCCCCGATCTTGCTGGGCCTGCAGAGCCAAGTCGTAGCAAAAAATTCTGCTAAGTCAGTTCATTGAGAATCTCCCCACCCTCGAGTAAGAAGGTTTGGCAAGAATTCCCCCACCCTTGATGTCTCCTCTTAGTGATTTTCCACCCACTAACCCCTTCCCTCTGCTCATTGGCTGTAGATCACCAGCTGTCTTTGCTGTATTTGAAACTGAACCCAATATTTCTCCCTATTGCAATAGTCTTGGCCCCCAACACAACAGTCCTGGATAAAATCTTCCTTACTGTTTTCACAGGTGCCAGAGTAATTTTGTCTTTAACAACAGTTAACTAAAATGTTTTGTGAGTGGCCATTACGATTGGTTAACTGAGAATAGATTTCTTAAGCAACTCTTCCCTCCTTTTTAAACCCATGTGTGTTACATCAGCTATGCCTTGATGGGTGCAGTGTATATGACTTAATCTTCTGTCTTTCCTAGGTACTGAGGACAGGCAACCCATCAGCAATAGGGCTACCCAAGTGATTTCAAGAGGCGTGTGGGTACTGAATTACCCTGGTATACTCCTGGTGTCATAAATACTCGACACCTACTTGCTGGAATCTTCTGAGTAAGTTTTTAAAGTTGAGGAGTTTTTTGAAAAATTTTTTCCATCTGAAGAAACCAGAACAATTTGTAACCGATGGCATGTGTTGGGACAGAACAAAGAGCAGTGGGGAGCGATAAACTCGCAACAGAGACAATCGTACACAAAACAACAACTTCATACCCTGAAGATCTACAGATGTTGAAATGTTTAGGTAGTGCATGCTAAGAGGCTCTGTACTAAATGCCCAAAGAAATAAAGAATATAAGTAAAAAGATGAATATACAGCATGAAAATTTCAGGAATGCAGACAGATTTTTTTTAAAAAGCAGAACATTAAGAAGTGAGAAATACAGTTGCTGACAGCAAAAATTTAATACAGGAAAATGGCATGACAGACACCCTGAAAGACCATTAGTGAGCAGGAGGAATCACCTGAGTGATTTACCAGTAGTTCTCCATGAGAGATAAGGAGTTAGAAATCATTAAATAAGGATTAAAAGACATGGAAGAGGGGCTACCCTGGTGGCGCAGTGGTTGAGAGGCCGCCTGTCGATGCAGGGGACACAGGTTCGTGCCCCGGTCCGGGAAGATCCCACATGCCGCGGAGCGGCTGGGCCCTTGAGCCATGGCCGCTGAGCCTGTGCGTCCGGAGCCCGTGCTCCGCAAGGGGAGAGGCCCGCGTACCGCAAAAAGAAAAAGAAAAAAACAAAGTGTATAAAAAGATAAATATATTATGACCAAATTGAGCTTGCCCCAAGGATGTACATATAGAATCATTTTTAAATTCTGCCATTTTCAATGACCACAGTAATTAAAAGATGGAGAATCATAAGATCATCTCAATCAATGTAGAAAAAGCATCCAAAAAATTCAACACTCATTCATGATATAAAGGAAGCTTGTAACACAGGCTAATTTTCTTAACTGGTAATGTGTACACACATTATTCTAAACAGAAAATTGTAAGTAGCATTCTTTTTAAAATTCAGGACCAAAGATACCTACTTTCACTGCTTTATTGCTTTTAACATTATCTTATATTCTGGTCAGTGCAATATTCTAGTCAGTGTGATAAAAAAAATAATAAAGCAGAAGATTTGAAAAGAGGAAATAAAAAAATGATTCTTTGAAAATGATTTGCTTGTATGCATAAAACAAGTAAGACTCTACAGGCAAGTAACTAGAAATGAGAGAAGTATTTAGCAAGACAGTTAACTGAGCAAAAGTCAACGTCATGTCTATACACAAGGAACAAACATTTAGAAAGAACAGTTTAAAGGAAAAGACACCATTTATAATGGCAACACAAACTATACAGCTCCTAAGGAATAAATCTAATATATTTTGCAGGGGCCTCTATACAGAAAAGTACAAATATCACAGAAGCATATTGAAATTGACTTAATAAACGGAGAGGTAGGATAAAATAGGATGAGACAGAATGAAAAGAGGTGTGCAAGAGTGTTCACAAATTGGAAAATTAAATAATCACACAAACGTTGAGTCTCCTGAAAACGATCTGTGGATTTAATACAATGCCAATAAAAGTTCCAATAGGTTTTGTGCCCACGTGTGTACATGTTAAATTGGACAAGCTGATTCCAACATTGATATGTAAGATCTGAAGACTTAGCATAGCTAAGACAAACTTGTAATTTGTGATTAAGGGCGCAGTGGGAGGAATCTGAATTAGAAGAATTTTCTGACTGCATGATCACCTCGTTACTTAACATACTGTTATCCAGAGAGAGCAGTAAATAGATTGTCCTAAGTATTCAAAACACACGTGCTCAGTTTGGATTTTTCCATGTGATATTAAGGATAGCACTGCTGGGGCTTCCCTGGTGGCGCAGTGGTTGGGAGTCCGCCTGCCGATGCAGGGGACACGTGTTCGTGCCCTGGTCTGGGAAGATCCCACATGCCGCGGAGCAGCTGGGCCCGTGAGCCATGGCCGCTGAGCCTGCGCGTCCGGAGCCTGTGCTCTGCAGCGGGAGAGGCCACAGCAGTGAGAGGCCCGCGTACCGCCAAAAAAAAAAAAAAGGATAGCATTGCTGATTTTGTTTATTTCATTTTGTTTGTTTTGTACCTCAGATTTATAGGATGATATTAAATTATAATTGATACTTCATAACAGTGTTATCATTGGTCTGTGCTTGGCTCTAATTTATTTACACAATGAGAAATGAACACCTATGAACCTGTCACCCAATCCAAGCATTGGAACCTTATTATTAATGTGCAAAGTTCAAACTAGAAACACAGTGAACCTGTTTCAACGTACAATCTTTGCAAGTGGATATCTGTTATTATTGCTTGTTCCTTGTCTTTTATTCTGGGAAAGAGACCTGGCGATAATTTTCTTTTATGGAAGCTCCATTCTTTGATGCCCACATCAGATTGTCAATCAGATTGCCTGTTGCCCTTACCATAGCTAAGGTTCAAAGTTTGACTCAAGCCCAGCCAAGATTTTCTTTCCCGGGAATTTGAACTTGGGAAGAGTCATCTGAAGACAGAGGTCATCCTGATGGCAGGACTCCAGAGACAGTGCCCACTATTTCCTGTTAATGAGGGTCCCAGATCTGCCTTGGTTCCTGCCTTGGACGCTATGACGCTGTATTCTTCCCTAGGTTCTGTAAGAAACGCCATAGCCTTCTCAGAAATCAAGTTCTTTTTCTTAAGTTAGCCTGAATCAATTTCAGTTGCTTGCTTGCCTGCTACCAATAATTATAGCAACTACTCTCTGTATTGAATTTAATTGTCTACATGACTAATGACCCAGCCTCACCAATGTGTGAATATCTGAGGTCTGATTGAAGGCTCATCATGCTTGGCCCCTGTTCTTTAACACAACTCTCCACCAAGGAAAACACATTAACGAAAAGCCAATTTATCCAGTTGGAATCAATGAACACATCTTCAATCTTCTTTGGAAATTTATCAATAAATAAGATGAATGATATGAGAAAAAGGCACCCACACGTCTCTACAAGAAGATAAAATCTACTTACATAAGCCAGATTGATGGATTTCTATTTCTTAGGTAAAGGTTTTGGGGCATGTTCCGTGAGGCCTCAGGCTCCCGGAGTCCCATATGTAAGAATTCTTTCCTTCTTATGGTAAACAGAGGGGATTGACAGACTGTTACACTGTCTGCTAAAACCAGACATGGCTCCCCTCTTTTCACAGATAGCCTGCCTGTCTGAGGCAATATCTCAAATTGATATTTAAAAAACCATCTTTGTTAGGAAATCATTCTTACCTGCTTTGTCTGCCTTTGTAAAGCAGCTTGGAAACCCTGCTCTTCAAAAGGAAGAGGCATGTCTAGATGCCATCAGTGCTAATAATTTTTGCAGGAAGCAAAGTAATAGATTAGAACCTCACCCAAATGCCCCTGCCTGTTCCTTTGGGCAAGGTCAACTGGTTGTCCCCTAGAGGCTGGACCGTGGAAAGCAGGTTGACCTTTTCCTATTCTCCTCACCAGGTAAACCATGGCTACTCTGGAGTCCTGGACCAACTAGACAATGAAGGAATCCTGCTTCCGTGGAAAACTATCAACGGTGCATCCGTACATGTGTAGTGAGTAAGTAAATGATAGGAAACCGTCTCCATTTATATCCATTCAAGTTAGCATCTTTGGTCATTAGCCACTGAACTAGTTACAAAGCCCCTTCGTTTTATCAGTATCTTTCAACATTCCTTTATGTTTTTTTTAAAAAAACTTATTGAAGTATAGTTGATTTACAGGGTTGTGTTAATTTCTACTGTACAGCAAAGTGATTCAGTTACACACATATATACTTTTTTCATATTCTTTTCCATTATGGTTTATCACAGGATATTGAATATGGTTCCCTGTGCTCTACAGTAGGACCTTCTTGTTTATCCATTCTATATATAATGCTTTGTATCTGCTAATGCCAAAATCCCAATCCATCCCTCCCTTACCCCTTCTCCCCCTTGGCAACCACAGGTCTGTTCTCTATGTCTGTGAGTCTGTTTCTGTTTCATAGATAGGTTCATTTGTGCCATATTTTAGATTCCACATATAGGTGGTATCATATGGTATTTGTCTTTCTCTGGTTGGCTTACTTCACTTAGTATGATCATCTCTAGGTCCATCCATGTTGCCGCAAATAGCATTACTTCATTCTTTTTGTTGGCTGAGTAGTATTCCATTGTATATATGTGCCACATCTTCTTTATCCATTCATCTGTTGATGGACACTTAGGTTGCTTCCATGTCTTGGCTATTGTAAATAGTGCTGCAGTGAACATAGCGGTGCATGTATCTTTTGAATTATATTTTTCTCTGGATATATGCCCAGGAGTGGGATTGCAGGATCATATGGTAACTCTATTTTTAGTTTTTTGAGGGACCTCTGTACTGTTTTCTATAGTAGCTGCACCAATGTACATTCCCACCAACAGTGCAGGAGGGTTCCCTTTTTCTCCACACCCTCTCCACCATTTGTTCTTTGCCTTTATGTTGTTTTTTTTGGTTTGTTTGCGGTACGCAGGCCTCTCACTGCTGTGGCCTCTCCCGTTGCGGAGCACAGGCTCCGGACGCTCAGCCAGCGGCCATGGCTCACGGGCCCAGCCGCTCCGCGGCATGTGGGATCTTCCTAGACCGGTGCACGAACCCGTGTCCCCTGCATCAGCAGGCAGACTCTCAGCCACTGCGCCACGAGGGAAGCCCTTCATGTTGTTTTTAAGAATATTATTAAACATTTGAGATCTAGAAATGCCTATTACATTTTTTTTTTACCAGCAATAATTGTAGGCATATGTAAAGGAGAAATCAAATTACTTTGACCTAAGTAAAGTTAGTAAGGCATTACTCCTTTTGGATACCAATTTCCTCTCAATGTGGTTAAAAATTATCATTTTAATAGCCTGTATTAAAATCAGTAATTACCAGTGTTTGGTAGATGTTTCAGGACTGCACTGTTTGGTTTTACCCGTCTGGGATTTCTCCCATTCTTAATGAATCCTCATGGATGGCTTCGTAACTGGAGTTCAATGATAGCCTTTGTAAATCTGCTCAGTAATCTTTTTTTTAACGGTACGCGGGCCTCTCACTGCTGTGGCCTCTCCCGTTGCGGAGCACAGGCTCCGGACACGCAGTCTCAGCGGCCATGGCTCACGGGCCCAGCCGCTCCGCAGCATGTGGGGTCCTCCTGGACCGGGGCATGAACCCGTGTCCCTTGCATCGGCAGGCGGACTCCCAACCATGGCGCCACCAGGGAAGCCCCTGCTCAGTAATCTTTTATGCAGTTTCAGGAGTCCTGGGCTCATTAAGAGTCTCTGCATTCCATAACTGATTCACTTTGTTATAAAGTAGAAACCAACACACCATTGTAAAGCAATTATACTCCAATAAAGTTGTTAAAAAAAAGTCTCTGCATGCTTGTAATCTATCATAGGTGTCAACTGCTTCTTATCAGTGTTTGGTGTACCCTTTTCAGAAAAAAAAAGAAAATCTTTACTGAGGCAAATAAATGAAAAGTTATTATGTTTTCCTCTTTGTAATACATCAGTATTTTACCACCGGCCCAAAGCACTAAACGTATCTATTGGAACATAACTCAACATGCCCGTTTATGTGTTCATGGTAAAACTATTGCTATATAAGTCTTTGTCGTTGTTCCCTCTCTCATGATCATAATATCTGTCTTATTCCTCCGTAGCTGAAGGATTTGAGGGCCTGGCATTTCAGTCCTTCACATAAGAGCCTTCCATGAGCTTTTTCCCATTAGCCTGTTTTTATTGTGGATTTACCTCGAGGAGAAACGTGCTGCTTTTTTTTTCTTTCTTGAAGGTACCGAGAGAAGATAATTTATAAGATGGACTCATTCTCTTCCTGAACCACACAGCCGTGACAGTTACTGTAACGGACTGGACCTTATGTGTATATGTGTATGTGAGTGACTCATTTACTTCTGTGTTTAGACAGCCTGTATACATATGTCTAGGTATATGTATTAATACATGTATTACTATCTATATTTATATACACATTAGCAGGATGTTAAAATGACGTGTTAGCTGAAGTGTCAAATATTACCACGTAGAACTTGCAAGAGAGAAGTTGGGGGAGACTGGTGAGATAACGTTATACATTTCATTCATATCAATCGTATGGAAAGGTCAGGCATGGGAAATCAGGGAAGGAACCTTGCAGGTTGCTTTGGAGTGAGTTATTCTATGTGTCTCACCTTCTTCCTTTTGGGGAACGGGGGCAGGAGGAGATCTCTTTAGAGAACTGGACTTCCGGGGGACTGCCTGGAGAATCTGGTATGTGATCCCTCTCCACTCCCCAGATGCACACAGTTTGGGTGACACAGTGAGCATTTGTGTGAGTCACCTTTGAGAATTCCAAAGCTTGAGAGTTGGCTGGACCAGCCCATGGAAGCAGAGAATACGATAGCATTTTGGTAAATAATGGAGCTCCCAGAGTTTGTTGACGAAAAGGAAGGTACACAGGAGAGGCAAGCCCGCAGCTGGAGGTCCTAGATCCTGTGCAGGAGACTGACTGCACGGGAGATGGGAGCTAGCTGAGGGAAGCTGCCAGTGACCCTCTAATGCTCAGTAGCTGTGCGAGGGGCCATGGTGCCCTGGAGAAGTGACGCAATGGCCTGTGTCATGGGAATGCAGGTGGGAAGTCACCAGCCTCGGGAGGTCCGCATGTAAAGGAACTCTGTATGTAGCGCCAAGACACAGAGAGAAACTCTGAACACCAGCCAGGCCCAGAAAGATGCAAGATCTTCAGCTCCACTCCAACCTGTCAAAAACACCCAGGAGTGTCAGAAATCTCTGTTCTCAGCGTGTGGAGGAACTTCTCAGGCACAGAGAAGTAGAAGAAAGAGGCTAAATCCCACTTCCCTGTTCGTAGGAGCTCCTGCAATGGGCCCACACTGGGGCCAAGGTGAGACGTCAACCTCAAGCGCTTAGAGAGTTCTGATGGATTGTCACATAGGAGTGGACAGCTGAATTACAGAATCGAGCTACGATTTGCAGCTGAGTGAGACTGCAGTACTTTCCACCGTGTTCGAGGGAACACAGTATTACGGGGTGGCCCTTCATCAGGCCACTGTCCTGGACAGCTACATGTAAAAGAATGAAATTAAAACACTCCCTAACACCATACACAAAAATAAACTCAAAATGGATTAAAGACCTAAATCTAAGGCCTGACACTATCAAACTTTTAGAGGAAAACATAGGCAGAACACCCTGTGACATAAATCACAGCAAGATCCTTTTTGACCCACCTCCTAGAGAAATGGAAATAAAAACAATAATAAACAAATGGGACCTAATGAAACTTAAAAGCTTTTGCGCAGCAAAGGAAACCACAGACAAGTTGAAAAGACAACGCTGAGAATGGGAGAAAATATTTGCAAATGAAGCAACTGACAAAGGAGTAATCTCCAAAATATACAAGCAGCTCATGCAGCTCAATACCAAAAAAAACAACCCAATCCAAAAATGGGCAGAAGACCTAAATAGACATTTCTCCAAAGAAGATATACAGACTGCCAACAAACACACGAAAGGATGCTCAACATCACTAATCATTAGAGCAATTCAAATCAAAACTACAATGAGGTATCACCTCACACCGGTCAGAATGGCCATCTTCAAAAAATCTACAAACAACAAATGCTGGAGAGGGTGTAGAGAAAAAAGTACCCTCTTGCACTGTTGGTGGGAATGTAAATTGATGCAGCCACTATGGAGAACAGTATGGAGTTTCCTTAAAAAACTAAAAATAGAACTACCATATGATCCAGCAATCCCATACTGGACATATACCCTGAGAAAACCATAATTCAAAAAGTCATGTACCACAATGTTCATTGCAGCTCTATTTACAATAGCCATGACATGGAAGCAACCTAAGTGTCCATCGACAGATGAATGGATAAAGAAGATGTGGCACATATGTATGATAGAATACTACTCAGCCATAAAAAGAAATGAAATTGAGTTACTTGTAGTGAGGTGGATGGATCTAGAGTCTGTCATACAGAGTGAAGTGAGTCAGAAAGAGAAAAGCAAATACCATATGCTAATACACATTTATGGAATCTAACAAAAAGGTCCTGAAGAACCTAGGGGCAGGACAGGAATGAAGGCGCAGATGTAGAGAATCGACCTGAGGACATGGGGACGGGGATGGGTAAGCTGGGACGAAGAGAGAGAGTGGCATGGACATATATACACTACCAAATATAAAATAGCTAGCTAGTGGGAAGCAGCCACATAGAACAGGGAGATCAGCTCGGTGTTTTGTGACCACCTAGAGGGGTGGGATAGGGAGGGTGGGAGGGAGACGCAAGAGGGAGGGGATATGGGGATATATGTATACGTATAGCTGATTCACTTTGTTATACAGCAGAAACTAACACAACATTGTAAAGTAATTATACTCCAATAAAGATGTTAAAAAAAAAAAAAAAAGCCACCAAACTGGGAATTCCTAAAATGTAGAAGAAGCCTATATCAGTTTTTGGCAAATAAAATTTTGTGTTTCAAACTTTTCAAATTACTTGAAACATTTTCTTAAGTTTTGACCTGAAGGGTAGAAAAAAAAGAATGAGAGTGATTTGTAAAGAGAAAAATTAAAACCCCAAATAGTCTTCTCAAGTCTTGTACTATGGAAAATAGGAAGATATCCTAATTTGTAATAGGCAAAGAATTAGGCAATTGGAAATTTAGAGGTATAATTAGGAAAGTCACACAGAGCTTCCTTGGTATTGATCTAGTGACACATGTTATCCCTGACCAAGGCACAACAAATGAATAATGCACTAGAGATGACAAAGGAGGCTTAATGCCCAGGAAGGAAGCCTTTAATAAGTTTAACGACTTGGGAATATTGTGCAAGATTACAGTTCCTTGACGAGAAAAAATATTGATAATAAAAACAAAGTAGAACGAAAACATACTTATCAAATATGAAAAATGATATAAAATTTAGCTCAATCTCTGGGAGATGAAAACTTAACCTCTGACAAGGAGGAATCAATGAAAGCAGACCTCACAATGACCTATGAGGGGGTCGTATCTTTGGATCCTTTTGGACATGTTGCTGAAAAATTTATTTATGCCATTGCTTAAAAGTTATTTTCGTTTGAGCTCAAGATCAAATACTTAAAAATTATTTTCCATTTCACCTCAAGATCTACAGTAGGAAGATTATAAGAATTTAAAATATTATAATCAACAGAATAACATCAGGGAAGGAAAAGCACATGTGGTCAGGAAATCATTAACCTAAAAAGATAATCTTCGAATTTGTGAGGTAATGATTAATGTCTGTAAGTGAATGAATCGGTTACACAAAAGATAACCGACATCCATTTCTGTCATGGTTTACATGTCTTTCCTGGTTGTTTTTGGCTTTGGTAAAGTTAATTATTATATCTTTTGTCTAGTACTCTGATTTTTTAAGCCATTGACCACTTTTTCCATATCTACACTATAAAGGCATAAGTAAAAGGGGAAAGACGTTTATAGCGTTTCGACTATGCCTTACAAACTGTGATGGGAGCAGTATACGATATGATTTAATCTTTACAAAAATTAATGAGGTACACAGAATTATCTTTATCTTCCAGATGATGAATTGCAAGCATGATATGCCAAAGATTATACAAGAAGTGAATGGCCAAGCTCAGTTAGGTAGTATGCTTTCCATGACATTATAGTGATTACGAAAGTAATTGGTAATCATAATTATGAACACGGGATATTCTGGAACCATCAAAGAAAGATTAAGTAATATTTAGTGTATCCTATCAGTTTAGTTTCCAAAGAATAGAAATAACTCTTTCCTTAATAGTCAGTCCACTTGATTCGATTTTATCTCCGGTGGTAAAAAAATAATACAAAATGGTTACGGGTATAAGGAAGCACATGCCTCCTGTCAGCTGATGGCAGCACAAGGGGCTTTCCTGAGATTGGATGGGTTTCTCCCTCTGCGAAGGAACTTCAGATCGGGTGTAAGGTCTCAGCGCTGGAGGAAGTGTTCTCATTTTCCTCGTGTTGTTCCAGCCTCTCTTTGGAGACCTGACGCTCTCTGGCAGGTTCCACAGGTTGCTGGCTTTCCCCACTTCACGCCCAGCCCTGAGAAGTCTTTTTTTTTTTTTTTTTTTTTTTGCGGTACGCGGGCCTCTCACTGCTGTGGCCTCTCCCATTGCGGAGCACAGGCTCCGGACGCGCAGGCTCAGCGGCCATGGCTCACGGGCCCAGCCGCTCCGCGGCGTGTGGGATCTTCCCGGACTGGGGCACGAACCTGCGTCCCCTGCATCGGCAGGCGGAGTCTCAACCACTGCACCACCAGGGAAGCCCCCTGAGAAGTCTTTTACAGAAACAGCACAGCAGCTTGAGATCTGCCTTCTCTGACTGCTCAGGTACCAGGCCTTCTGAGCCCTCTGTACACAGACCAATTTTGTTAAAAAGGTTTTTTGTTCCCAGAGGAATTGTTAAACAATATATCCGTGTCATAAGTATCTAAATAGTGGAGTTCCTGCGAGGCATCTCTGCCGTGATGATTTGCACACGTGGGGTGGTCAGTGCCCTAGAACCCAATAAAACGCGGTGTCATTCAGAGTCACAGAGGGCTTGTCATTCAAGTCGAAGAGAACAGCAGCCTGAGGCACAGTGGAAGCAGCTTCAGCATAGGAAGTTTCCGAGGCTTCTCGCAAGGTGAAATGAATCCAGATCTCCAGGGTTCACTGCAAGGGTTCAGCTTGCCAGGGGCTTCACTGAATCCTTGGAGGCAGAGGGTGAGCTGTCTGGCCAAAGCCCCAGGAGCATCTCCCCCACGGCTGGAACTCCAGATGCAGAAGGACAGTGGTGACACGGGGCTGGACAGTCAGGGAGCAGCCAGATCGGGTGGGTCTCCTACACAAGGTAAAGGGTTTATACGGGATCCGGGAATCAGGAGAGAGACATTGGACTTGCGCTTTGGGTAATAGTAGAGTGAGGGACCCTGCAAGGAGGTGGCATGTTGGTCCAGGTGAGGAGCATGACAGTGTCCTTGATCAGGACAGCACCACTGGTGTTGGAGGATGAGGGTAAATAAAGGGATTCCTGAGATGGTTGAAAGAGAGACAGCATTTAATGCCTTATTAGGTAAGTGGGATGAGGGAATGGGAGCAATCAGCTCCTTTCCCAAATCCCAACAGATAACATAATTTATAATCTCTTAACAATTTCAGGACTGAAATTTTACATATTTTAAAAATTAGGTAGAGGCTGCTGGAACTTAATTAGTGCTCTGAATTAGAGAGAGGGGGAATGTGATCTATTTTTCATTCACTAGGAAGATACTCTGCAATTTTATACACACCCCAACCAATCCTAGAGTTGATGCCGCTTAAAGAGCTTTATTCTAAGGTTAAGCTCTCATACTACAATTTTCATTTATTTAATCTTCTCCTGTTCTTTTTGTACAAGAGTGGCTAGTTAGCATCCTTGACTTTGGAGGTGTCACTCTGGGTCACCACCATGGTCCCTTCGCAGACTCCCAATGACCCCAAAGGCTATACTGTGGAAAACTATAGATGTTGCCTTGAAGAACCCAATGATAAAATACTAGGGTTATGTCCCAGACAATCCTAACTTCCACTTAACAACTTATTTAGCATATTGCAATTTTCTCATCATCTAAAACATTTATATTCTGTCTTCTTTTTATACAGCATAATAGTAAGGGAAGAAGTTTCTTAGGCCATCTACTTCTCATAAAAAATAAATAAAAGGAATAAAAAGGTAATTCATAACGGAAGAACTCCTTGGTCTGAAGTGTTTTCAAAGTAGTTCAACCTTACTTTATAACAAAAGGAATTCAAATTTAAACAATGACATATGATTTTTACACATAATATTGGAAAATAATTTTAAAATAAGAATAGCTGGTTCCAGCAAAAGTGCTACAATATGGATACATTTCAGACATGTGTATAAATTGCTATAAGCTTCATGGAAAGGAATTTGTTAGTGTGTATTGAGAGACTTTAAAATGATCCTCTCTTTCGACCAGTAATTCCACCCATCCAGAGAAATCATCCAGACTATAGCAAAATATTTAATAACATATTTCATTTCAGAGTTAGTTATAATTGTGAAAATCTGGAAATAGTCAAAATGTCCAACAACTGAAAAATAGTTGATAGAAAAATTGAAAATGCAGAATATCAAATTATAGAATATGAGTTGAGATATGTAAACAGAGTAGTATAGAGAGAGTATTAACAGTAATTATTGGAGGTTAAAATCCATGATGTTTTTCCCCGCTCTTCTGTATACATTTCTGTGTATTCCAAGTAATCGGCGATAAACATACGCTACTTTTATTTGCAAAAAAAAAAAAATTTTTTTCCAGAAAGCAGGTAAGTCATACCATCTTGCATTTTTTTTTTTTTTTTTCCCAGTACACGGGCCTCTCACTGTTGTGGCCTCTCCCGTTGCGGAGCACAGGCTCCGGACGCGCAGGCTCAGCGGCCATGGCTCACGGGCCCAGCCGCTCCGCGGCGTGTGGGATCTTCCCGGACCGGGGCACGAACCCGTGTCCCCTGCATCGGCAGGCAGAGTCTCAACCACTGCACCACCAGGGAAGCCCCATCTTGGATTTTGAGGAAAAAATTTCCATTCACCATAGGTATGTCTATTTTTTTGATAATTTATATAGATTTCAGTCTTTATCTAAAGCTTGACAGCTTTTTCTTTTTAAACTTTATTAGACTGAGTGAACCCGATAACCACACCCTTGCTAACCCTCCCCTTCTCTGGTCTCTATGTTACAGAGTCTGGAAGAGCAACTTTACATTCCCAGAGTCCCTTGCATCTGTGGTACATGCCTGTGACCGAGGGCCCTTTGTCAGATGCGTCTGCTGAGACGCGGGAGGTGGGTTGAGCAATGAGGAGGGTTCTTTAACAAGCCTGGTGGCAGAGACACTCGGCTTATCTGGGTCACCTCTGTGGCACTTCAGACACCCAGCCTCAGCATCACGCGACATCAGGGACCACAGAGCTGCGTTCACCAGGAGAGCCCTGGGCTATTGAAGTAGCATTTTTCTTGGTTCTCCTGAAGAGTCCGAATCATCTAACATTTAAAAATCAGTCCCTTTCTTTAAAATAGCTGGGCAAGGATGCTGCTGTATTCCACAGAGACCTGATCTGCTTAATCCGGGTCACGTTACCCAATAGTCCCATGCAGAGGATGCTGTTCTCACCACAGCAAACGGTTATTTCTCTGACACTTCCTCATGTCTTCCTTTGCCTGATTTACTCATCTTTTCTTGACAACGACCCCATGCACCCTCTGTCCAGACATTCACGCTTGCTCCCTTTTTGCCGAGTGTTCATTTTGTGTTCTCTGTGCCCTTATGCGTGTTGCCAGTGGCCTGGGTTACCCTGGCCTCTAACCCCCTGATTCCAACCACCCTTCAAGTCTCAGCTGTTACCTTGTCCTTCTCCGTGGAAACCTTGCTGACTCCATCAGTGCTCCCTGATTATCCAGCATCTCGATGTTTCCGGCCCTTTATTCAACCAAAATGTTTAGTCCTTCATTTGGACTAGTTTTGTGTTGCAGGCTAATTATGGGGTGGGGCTGGGATCCCATCTCTCTTAGAGCTTTGTGTTTCTATAATGCTCTCTCTGTGGCATGTCTCTTAGCGTTCTGACACACACCAAAGACAATGCCAGGTCCTCCCTCCTCAATAAATCCATCATGATCATCAAGGCCAATGATTCACTCATTTACTTAAAGAAGAGTCCAGTAGAAATTAGGTTAACCAGAAGGTTTGGGGGAATGTTATGGTCTGGCTCATTAAATTTTCAGGTTGGCTGGGAGATGTGAGACTCCTTTTTCTTTCTTTAATTGGGAAAAATTCCCTGAAGTGCATTTGCTCCGTTTCCTGCTTCAGGAAGGATGCACTCGTTGGGTATTGCCTGGGGTCCCGCTCCAGGGACGCCTTCCACTGTGTCTGCAACCTGAAGTGATTGCATTCTCTGGGCCCTCATTGTGCTTTATGACCATAATATGACTATTGCCTGATTTGTCTTTTCTTGGGGTATATTTATTCTGCACATTTAAACCTACCATTCAATTATAAATTGTCTCGGTGCAGAAGGAGCTTCTCTTTATTTTAAGTTTTATATTCCCCACTGGACCTGGTATAGTGTCTTGAACGTAGGAGGGATCAAAATGTTAGTTAAATAAATTGAGATGCAAAGAATACAAAGGGTCACCATTTTGAATATCAGAATCAGATTTCTTTTTTAGAGGGTGTAGTATTTGGGGTTAAATTTGTAGTATCACCGAGACAAATCAACAGGAAGGTAACATTAAAATTTCATTATGAGCTTATTTTAAAATTATTTGATGTTTTTCCTTAGAAAAATGAGCTGAATTAATTCTATTTAATTGAATGTTTTTGTTACCTTTCTCCTGACAGATTGAGATTTTTACCATATTATTTCTTTTTTTTTTTTTTCTTTGCTGTACGCGGGCCTCTCACTGCTGTGGCCTCTCCCACTGCGGAACACAGGCCCCGGACGCGCAGGCTCAGCGGCCATGGCTCACGGGCCCAGCCGCTCCGCGGCGTGTGGGATCTTCCCGGACTGGGGCACGAACCCGCGTTCCCTGCATTGGCAGGCGGACTCTCAACCACTGCGCCACCAGGGAAGCCCTTACCATATTATTTCTAAACTTTCCTCCATGACACACAAAAAAATCACTGTTATTTTAATTTCTAATATTTTGTCACTGTCAATTCTTAGTCTGAGCTCTCTTAAAATTATTCACAGATATACTTTATATACTTTAAAGACAGTTTATAATATTTTTTCTCAAATAGGGATACCTTAAAAGCTTTGTATACTTTGCATACTGGATGTGCTTTTTTGTTTTTAAAGCACGAGCTTTAGCTGAAAGGTGTGTCATCTAGATAAATTATCACCGAGCTTTCTTTAATATTAAAAACTTTACATAGAAAATGTTGTGAGGCGGAAGCAACATATTAAACATTCCTTGGGATGGTTTCATACTCTTTGATCTCCTTTCCAGGACACCAAGAAATATTTGGCGTAATGAACATGGTGAAGAATAAAGAGACAGGCAAGAACCATCAGCAGATGAATAAATGGCTGTGTAACCAATGGGCACACACTCCGAAGGAAAAGTCCTGGAATTAGAAGATCTTGCCCCTTGCTGGAAGTAGGTGAAATGGCAAGAATAATACCTAACCCCTATATAAAATAAGGGATGTGAACTGCTTGAAAATATTAAAGATAACATTTTCTTAAAATTTCTTAAAAATAAGAGGAAAGTAATTTGACTTTTAAAATTTTATTTTCAAAAATGTTTTCACAGATGCAAGCACATTTCCATCATACGATGATACTCTGAATTAGCTAGGGTAAGTTTTTTACTTTCCATTTTATCGACCTGGAACAAATAAAATGGGTCACCCAAGTTTGCTTTGGAAATAGCAATTCAAAGAATAGAAAAGTGCTTTAACTCTTTAATTCTCTTTCTGTGATATAACACAATCTATCTTTTTCATGTTAATAATGACTATTAGTAATAAACGTATGTAATATACCAGTTCAGCTATAACCACATCCTAACCTCAGCTCATTACAGAGTATATAGAAGAGAGAGTTCTAGGTAGCAGGGGTGGGGATGTATAACCTCTAATCAGGGGTAGACTGGCTCTGTGGACAATAAAACACTACCATTTGTAGTGTGCACCGATTCCCATGGTGTAAACACTCCCAGCAGGGCTGATTTCAAGCTACCATTGTGGCACCATGGAGCGGGGGTTGTGAATGTGCACAACCGACACTCACACAGAGGTGTGTGTTC
Source organism: Monodon monoceros (assembly GCF_005190385.1). Taxonomy (NCBI): domain Eukaryota; kingdom Metazoa; phylum Chordata; class Mammalia; order Artiodactyla; family Monodontidae; genus Monodon; species Monodon monoceros. The sequence goes on along the minus strand of NW_021703782.1, from coordinate 5,194,026 downwards.
GCCCCTGGAGGGTATACGAGGCCCTACCCTTGGGCAGACACACAGGACACAGGCATATATGAGCACATATAAAAAGAGAAGATGTCTTTCAGGAAGGGGGCCGCTCAGGGATCTCACTAGCATCTTGGGCACTCTTGGTGGGAGGAAAGTTCACCACCCTGATCCAAGGGGTGCAGCAGTCATGCGTTGTAGAGAGCCCAGCACGGCTGTAAGCAGTGGAGCCAGAGCACTGGCACAGAGACCCTCTTACTAGACGTCCATACTTCCCCACCCTTAGTTCTATTGGTATATCATTGATAAGAAAAATGGTATCTATTTAAAGTGTGCAATGTGATGGTCTTAAGTATGTATACGTTGAGTAGTGATCACCACAGTCAAGTTAATTAACATCCATCACCTCCCATAGTTGTTGGGCTATTTTTTTGGTTTGGTTTTTTTTTTTTTTTTTTTGGTGAGAGTATTTCAGATCTCCTTCCTTAGCACATTTCAATATACGATGTATTATTTTTAACCATAGTTACCGTGTGTACCGTTCTCAGAATGTATTCATCTTATAACTGAAAGTTTGTATCCTTTGACCAACACTTCTCTCCCACCTCCCAGCCCTTGGCAACCACCATTCTACTTGCTGTTTCTTTGCCTTTGCCTTTAGTATTATTGTTTTTTAAATTTCACACGTAAATGATACCATATACTATTTGTCTTTCTCTGTCTGGCTTATTTTACCTAGCATAATGCACTCAAGGCCCATCCACGTTGTCACAAAGGGCAGGATTTCCTCCTGTTTTATGGCTGAATAACATGAATTGTATATGTATATCACACCTTCTTTATCCATTCATCCTTCGATGGACACTTAGGTTGTTTCCATGTCATAGCTATCGTGGATCATGCTTGAGTGAACATGCGGAGGCATGTATCTTTTGAGTTGGTGTTTTCACTTTCTTCAGACAAATACCCAGAAGTGGAATTGCTGGATCATATGGCGGCTCTATTTTTCATTTTCTGAGGAACCTCCATACCGTTTTCTACAGTGGGCTGTACAAACTTGCATTCCCAGTAACAGCGTTAGGAGGGTTCCCTTTTCTTCACAACTTCGGCCACACTTGCTATCTTCTGTCTTTTTGGTGAAAGCCATGCTAACAGGTATGAGGTGGTAACTCACAGAAGTGCATTTTCATTTAGCATGAGATATCTGCTGAAGAATTAGATGTCATCTCTCCATAAACATTATGTGGGGGGATATTTAGAAGAGGGAAATTTCTGGGTTGTCCAAAAAGTGAACTTTCAATTCTTTGAGAGACGGTCCAAGCTGTCCAGATGGTGGCAATTTCCTCCTCAAGAAGAGACCCTTTGGCGGCTTCCCTGGAGGTCCAGTGGTTAAGAATCCGTGCTTGCATTGCAGGGGGCACAGGTTCAATCCCTGGTCGGGGAACTAAGATCTTGCATGCCACGTGGCACAGCTAAAAATAAGTAAATAAACTAAAATAAGTTTAAAAAAAACGAAAAAGAGAGAGAGAGAGATCCTTTGAGGCAGAGTGCGAGCACTGTGGTGGTGCCGTGCCTGGATTCTTTATTCTGAGGACGGTCTTTTCAGTCACCAGTCAGTCAGGTAGGGTGGGTTAAGACCTGTCCCTCAAGGTCACTGTGCTATTACTCCCGCATGTGAGACATTTAGTGCAGTGCCCGTCACACTGAAGAGCCCAGTGTATCATTCATACTGTCAGAGAATTCTAATAAGAAATTCTAAGAGACATTTTTTCCCCAGATGGTGGTAAATGTCAAAGAATCTATTCTTTCTTAATATCCCCAATTTATTCCCGTAGTTTCTGGTTTCTCACTTTGGTCTGTAGAAAGGAGGCTATCGCCAAATCCATTAAAGTAGAAACGTTCCAAACTTGGGCAAAATAACTGAATCACACATGCTACCCAGTTTTAATAATTTACCACAAATCTAAATTTATTAACTATTCCTAAGATAGTTTGCCCTATGCATTATTTATGGGGTCTTTCCCCTTTGGTGGACTGCAGCTGTCATATTAATTTTTAATCAAGTCATGAAATTTTGTAATTCATTCTTAAAGCCAGGTGAATAAAGAGAGAATGACCTCTAGGAAACATTATGACAATGTATCCTATTTCTCAGAACACATTTACCATCCGTTCTAAATACCAGATCTCAAAATAATTTTAAGAAGGATAGTTAGGACATGTCGTACATCCAGTTCCTCTGAGTAGACTTCGAGCTTATTTATAGCTGTAAAAGCCCACGTTTTCTGCCTTTAGAGAAGCCACCGGGAACTGAATATTTATGATCCTGAGGCTGCCTCACAACTTTTGTGTTTTCCTCAGGGCTTTCACCCAGCCTGGAGGAGCAATGGAAAGCGACGCTCTGCTCTCTGCAATCTGCCAAGTGCTAAAACTATTTTCCCCGAAATGCAGTCACATATTACCTTAGCACTAAAATGCATAAATTGGAAGGATCATGAAAGGAAAAGTTCAGTAGCTTCAAGGAGTGATTAACAAGACTTATTCACTGGAAAGCACCCATTCAGGCTGACTTACAAAGCACCTCTTACCAAACACAGCAGGTGCACGTTTCAGGTTCAAAGTCTTAGAAGGGGTGTGTGTGTGTGTGTGTGTGTGTGTGTGTGTGTGTGTGTCTATCTGTCTGTTTATTTTTGTAGACTAAAAGCAAAACTCTATGAAATACAGATCTTTTAAAAGAAGTTTCTGTTTCAGTTATAAGAGAAATAATTACTAGGGATAAAATGTACAATACACTGACTATAGCCAACACTGCTCTGTGGTGTAGTACAGAAAAATTAACAGGGTAAATCCTAAGAGTTCTCATCCCAAGGAGAAAATTTTTTTCTGTTTTTAAAATTATATCTACATAAGCTGATGGATGTTAGCTGAACCTACTGCAGTAATCACAATATATGTAAATCAAACCATCATGTTGTACACTTTAAATTTATATAGTGATGTATGTCAACTGTTTCTCAATAAAACTGGAAACATTTTTTTTAAAAAATACAAAAGAACCAACCAAACCAAACCAACAAAAAATAAATAAAAGAAGTTTCTGTTTCAGCAGATTCCACTTAAGAGCAAAAAAAATTCATTTATACCTTGAGTTAGAGTCAACAAAACTGGCTGTGCGTATAGGGTTTGTCATTTATTTACTGGCTTCGTCACCCTGAATTGATCACCAGAATTCTCAGAGCTGTAGTCTCTTACCTGGAAAAGGAGGCTTATAATGTTACCTGCACCACAGAGCTGAGGATAACGTGACAACGGGAAGTTCTCGTAAGAAACCGTTATATTATTGTTTTCGTTATGTGCGTAAGACTGGAAGTGAAGCAAACACAAATCACGTTATCTTGACCACAAAGGGGAGAGGCCCAGAAACAAACAAAATATAGATGATTTAAAGTGCTCTGAAAAATGCATATATGATTGGATCCTCTAAAGAAAAAAATTATTCCTAGAGGTACATAGAAGCTCAAAGGCCAGCACAGAACAATGTGTCCTATTTCTGTATTTAGGAATGGGCACAATTCAGTCACTCACTATCCCAGTGCACAAGGTTTTAATAAAGTTTAAAAGGAAATAAGCGTTTACTAGTGTTTCCCTCTAGTTTTTGCAGGTTTCCTCTATAGACATTTGCTTGTGTACATTGTTTTATTAAAACAATCATGTAGGTAGCTTGCATTCTTGCCTTCACATCTAATGACTGTGTTGCCAGAATATCATCTTTGTGTGTATATTCTTTTGGAGAAAATAGTATTGCAAACGAAGCTCCGGAGCGGGTCAGAGCATCGCTTCTCTCACTCCGGTGTGCGTTTGTGCATATGAATCACCTGGGGACCCTGTTAAAACGAAGGCTCTGATTTAGTCGGTCGGAGTGGGACCTGAGGTTCTGTTCGGGTGATGTGATGCTGCAGGACCACATTGGAGGAGGGAGGGACCCCGGAGGACGGGACCCCGATGGTCCATACATCCTCACTGCTTGGAGGCAGCAGGTGCGCTGCGGAGCCTGGCAGGCTGGCGGATCGGGCGGTGGGTATCTGAGATCAGGGGGGCACGATGACCTCGCCTTAATTCTCTGCGTGGGGAGGATTGATTTGCCCACAGAAACCTAATCTCCACAGGATTCTCTCTGACATAGGGTGGTATAATTATTTTGAATATCAGTCAAGTTTCTAACATGGACTTGGAGTTAGCGGACTCTCACGTCATCTCTTTGGGGAACCCTCAGCAAGGACAGTGCTGTGTTTCCCATGTGACTCTGCCAGAGGGCGAGAAGCATCTAAGCCTTGGAGGGCAGATTACCTGTTGATTGCCTGAACCTGAGACGGGCCTGGAGAGGAGGGATGGAAATGATGTGAAGCCAGAAGTAGACTCCGCACCCTGCCCCCCACCCCCCTGTTCTCTAACAGTTCATGAAAGCAGCCAGTTTTTTTTTTTTTAATTTACCTAGGAAAGTTATAGAAAGGATAAACTTCTTATTTCCTTGTAGGCTCAGAAAGAGAATTCACTGTGACCTAGTATTTTAAAATATGGAGCAGCGGCTGGGGGAGAGATGGGTGGATGAGAAGCGGACCAAAAAACTGGTCTGAGAACTCGAGGAAAGTGGCTGAGAAGAATTTTCAGTCCCTTCTTCTTGACAGTGAGGCATTCTGCACAGTACTGCTGAGGGTTACAGACTCTGGGGTTTATTCTGCTAATTAATTCCAGCTTAGTCTTTTCTTTGTGCCTTGGGGTATTGCCATAATAGAGGTCCCTATAAGCCTGAATAAATAGATAAATGGATGAAGAGACTGGGACTAAATGAAATGGGACTACATTTTCCCATTTTTCCAAGCACTACATGTCTTGAGTGCTGTATTGGCTAAGGCTATGATTTTAGCAATTGATACATCTATAATCAAGTAGAAATGCCCGTGAAAAACAAGTGAGCAAATGCCAATGATTAGTTAGATTTTAAACTAACGAACACGATTTACTAAACGACTGACTTTGGTATTTCATTTTCCAGATTTTTCAAAACTGCACCTACAATTAATCTTGTTGAATTTTTTTGTTTCCATTTCTGCCCTTCTACATACCTCCCCCTTTTTGCCTATTTATGGTGATTTCCCACAGTATGTTCACCTATACATCTGAAAATTTGAATTTGAGAACTCAATTGTTGGACTGCTTACTATGTTCAAGACAGTATCTTAAGTGCTATAGGGGATAAACATCTTGTCAGGGAGATACACATATGCAGGTAACTTCAATATTGATAAGTATCGTGAGTTTAACAATTTTCTCTTTGAACAAAAATGAATTAACTTCAACCTAGAATGAGCACGAATTCACAGAGTAATAAGCACGTTACTAGTCAATGAAGAAAATGGGTAGGGTTAGGAAATGTCGAGTCTGAAGAGTGAGATCATTTCAGGTGGAGAAAGCAGCACGAGGAAATGCAGAAGGTGGAACATGAATCATGTGTAATGGGGATTAAAAGTAGTTCAGTGGGGGCTTCCCTGGTGGCGCAGTGGTTGAGAGTCCGCCTGCCGATGCAGGGGACACGGGTTCGTGCCCCGGTCGGGGAAGATCCCACATGCCGCGGAGCGGCTGGGCCCGTGAGCCATGGCCGCTGGGACTGCGCGTCCGGAGCCTGTGCTCCGCAACGGGAGAGGCCACAACGGTGAGAGGCCCGCGTACCGCAAAAAAAAAAAGTAGTTCAGTGGAAGAGCAGACCCATGATGGTGAGAAGGATAAACATTTGGGTTTTTTTCCAGGCTTTGGCTATTATGAATAAAGCCATTATGAACATTCACCTGCAGGTTTTTGTGTGAACGGAAGTTTTTCATTTCTCTGGGAAAAATGCCCAGAAGTACAATTGCTAGATTATTATGGTAAACTCATGTTTAGTTTTGTAAGAAATGTCAAATTATTTCTCAGAGGGGCTGTACTATTCTTCATGTCTATCAGCAACATATGAGTGTTCCTCACCAGCAGTTGACGCTGATCACTATATTTTATTTCAGCAATTTTGATACAAGTGCTATCATAAAATTTTGCCAGTAAATATAAACTTACAACAGAATTTTAAGGACTATGTAATATTCCATTTTATGTGGGAACTAACATTTCTTCAATCAATTGCAAATTGATGAGAATTCAGGTTTTTTTCCACTGTTATAAACAACAGTCCAAAAAAGCATGCATCTACTTGTGTCTGGTTATCTTACTGATTAAATTCCTAGGAGACAGAAGGCTGGTGTGTCCTTTTTTTTTTATGGCTTTTGATACCCCAGCATTTGATTTGAGAGTCAAAGCCTTGGGTTTGAAAATTGATTCCATCAATAATACCTATATGGTTTTAGGCATGCTGTTTAATCTCTCTGGATTTTGGTTCCTTCCTATGTAAAAAGGGGATGATTGTTTCCTAAGACTGTTGAAAGTACTAGTTAGAATATTTTGTATAATGTAACGCTCAAGAATCTTGAGCATGTACTCATTAAACACGAGGTCTACCTAGACTGAACCTCACACAGCGCTTTGAACAGAGTAGATGGAAGTACACTCATGTAGTTTATTATTTCATGCATCAATTCTGACCAGTGTGTTGGGCAACAGCATTGAGAAAAATCTTGGACTCGGCAGGAAAAATGCTCAGTGTGTGACCCCCTCAGTGGATTCTTCTACCGTGGGTAGAGAAGAGAGGATAGAGAAGTACCCATCCCGAGTGAGGTGTATCACTTAGCAAATGTGATTGTCAGAATATGTCATCAAGCTGGAGCCGTCTTCCTTACCCTAAACTCGTGCAGAAGAGCATGCAGAGTCCTGTAGTACTTGGAATATAGGAAGTTTTCTCCAAAGGTGACCGTGGTATCAGAAGACGAAAACTTTTCTACCTTTAAGTTGAAGTGATGTTTGAGTGGATGAATATATGGAAGCTACAGAAACTCAGAAATGGAGAACATTTGCCACCTTGTTAAGAATTTAAAATATGGTAACTACTTAGAGGGCATTCCTTAGCAATGACTCTTCATGTATCTGATTAGTAAACATAAAGTATGCCGTCCATTTTCACAATTGTTGTATTATCATTATTAGTATTTTTAGTAGGTTCAGTTTTCAATCTTGTGTGGGTCCCACTGTCACTGGTGCTCATAGGACTCCACCAGGCCATGCATGTCACCCATGGGGACAGCTCTGTCTTATATCCAGTCTTTCCTTTGTCTCCTTCCCAAAATGCCTCTGGTCTCTCCCCCATTTAACTTCTACAGTTACTTAAGAGGTCCATTCAATTTCTTCATACTTTTCCATGACCTTGATTTCTCCCTCTTATGGACCCTAATATGTTTTACTTATTTAACACGTATGTATTTTGGGGTCATCTAATTTATTGCATCATTATTTAACATTCAAAAAATATATATATGACCAAATTTGAAGGTCCTTGAGAACAGAAAATGGTTTACGATTGCTTGTATTCCCCAGCATCTAAGTTAGATATTTTAGAATAGCTGCTAAGTAGATGTTAATTGAATAAATGCCCTTATAAACAAAGGCGTGCATGTGAAATTATGAATGAGTGAACTAGTTGGAAATCTGGGATCTAGAAGTAAAAGCTGTCGTGCTCAATAATATCTGATGGTTTACATTGGGTTGGCCAAAAAGTTCGTTCGGGGTTTTCCCGAACGAAATTTTTGGCCAACCCAATATAATGAACTTTCTGCTCATGTACAAAAATTTCTTAACTCAGTTTTAAAGGTTTTGATCTTGTTTACTGTGTTGTCAAGCTACTGAAATAGCTAATAACTGGGTGGATAAAGATATCTTTTCACTCCTAGCAATTTTTGTAAAGAACGGACAGCTATCTCTCTGTCTTTTTGTATTCATCTAAAGTTGGATGAGCTGGCCTTGCACAGTTGGGGGTTGGCTTGCATGATTTCTGTTTGTGGAAGATGAGTGAATCCGTGATTTGGGGAACGATTTATCTCCTGGAGGTCACGAGAATGGCGTCTGTGTAACGCCTACAGTTCAAACTAGTAACACAAGAGAAAGCCAACCTCTGCTTCCACCAATTTGTTTTTAAAATAAAGAATAATGCTATCAGTCAGCTGGTAGTTTTTTGTGAAAAATCATCCTTCCTGCCGTGTGTGGCCAGTGTTTCACCAACTGCTTCATTCTGTTCAGTTTACGTGTCAAGGGCTCAGCAGCTAACTAAATCCTCAACAAAGAGAACTCAACTGTGACACTGTCCCTGTCCGTTTCCGACTGTAATATCTTTGGTTGGAAGTTGTTACATACTGTGTAGTTATGGCCAAGTGACAGATAATAAGAGCCATATCTATTCTAGTAAAGCTGTGAGATTACTTTTTCATGGCTTTCCAACCAAAATAAATGCAAATTGTTTTTCAAGGTTCAGTGTAAAAAGTGTTTTGAGTTAAAAGAATTATTGTACACGCTTTGACACATTGATTCTAACAAGTGACATCGTCATGTTGGCTGCAACCATTTCCAGTTGCCGAAGTATTTTCGTATTGCCTTACAAGGACGTGATGGACCACTTCCCATTACCACGTAAAGCACATGCATATGAGAGAGAATGAAGCCTCTCTAGCCCTGGGATCTGGGCTCTGCCTGGCTCTGAGGATGTGATCACAGAACACTATGATTCGAGAAACAAAAGTGCCCCTTGGAGGACAGGGCAGATGCCACCTTGGGTTGTGTTTCTTTGGCTCTGATGACGTTTGATGTTTGGCTGGATTAGGTCTCTCTCTCTGGGCAGAGTCTCTCCAGCCCACCCCACATTTCTGACAGAAGCTGAGCTAATGAGAGGAAGAAGCACAGGGGACAGGCTCACAGCCCTGTTTCACACTTTGGAGAATCAGTTTTCTCTTTGACCCTCATTTCCTTCATCTGTAGAATAGGTTAGATATACCTATCACATAGGTAGGTGTGTTTAAGAATTAAAGGCAATATCATGAATATCAACTTTAAAACAATTATTTATTTATTTGGCTGCACTGGGTCTTAGTGGTGGCATGCAGGATCTTTGTTGCGGTGTGAGGGGTCTTTGGTTGCAGCGTGTGGGATCTTTTAGTTGCGGCATGCAGGCTCTTAGTTGCTGCATGCAGGATCTAGTTCCCTGACCAGGGATCGAACCTGGGCCCCCTGCATTGGGAGCACAGAGTCTTAACCACTGGACCACCAGGGAAGTCCTAATATCAACTTTATTGTATAGGAGAGGCTCAGATTTTTTTCCCCCTAATTTCCTTCTCTTAGCTCTCGGGGAACACTTTCAGGCAGGATACCAAATTAAAATCTCTATTTGCGAAACTTCATGGAATTGACCAGGTTAAAAGGATTTTAAATGTCACAATCACAAAGCCATCAATAAAGGCCCTTCCAAGTGGGGAGAAAGCACTGCCCCAGCTCACTCATTGCAAAGGCATAGCTGAGTCCTGCTAGCACTTCCCATATACACTGACCCAAAACAGGGAAGCCAATAAAATACAGGGCACAATATTCGGAACGTACTTATACTGAAAAACTATTTGTTTATCTAAAATTCAAATGTAACTGCTATCCTGTATTTTATCTGAAAACTCTAGCCCAAATTCCTTTACAAATTTTCTACTAGACAAATGGCTGTTTTTGAGCTTATCCTTGATTACACTATTTCATATTCTGTCACCTTGATTTTATGTATATTAAATTCCATTGGTTTATTGTACATGACACCAACTTCTACTAAGAATTTGCCACACTAAAAAAAAAAAATTAATGAAATCAACTTTATCTTCTTAAAAGACTCTAAGGTTACCATTCTTGTAAAATTGCATTAAGTGATCTAAAATAAGACCTCAGTTTGGTTTCTGTTACATTATCTTATATAGTAAAATAGAATAAATCTGTCAGTCAATATTCTACATCCTGTCTGTTCATGTTTTATCTCTCCAGCTCGGTTATTATCTACCTGGTTAGGGATTCTATGCTTCTGTTCACCAAATGTTGAGGGTCATATGACCATCTCCTCCCTTTGTTATTTATCTTCCCTTTTCTCACACAGACTTTAGTTTGTTTGTTCTGAGAGTTTTAATTTTGTGAAATTGAATTTTCCCCATCCTTTCCCTTCAGGACATAAACAGAGGAAAAGGCTCTTCTTAGGAAATATACTGAAGCATGAGGAGAGACATACTGTATGCTCCAGAGTTACCCTGAGGTGAGTTGGGGGTAGTGAATCAGAAGGGCTGGGTGTTCCAGAGTTACTTTCCCTCTGAGGCCACTGTGGCGTGATGGGAAGGACACTGGACGTGCCATTCAAATCTTTACATTCAGGTCCTTGTCCTGAAACCTAGTAGTTATGTGTTCTTGCAGTAATGACTTGATATTCTGAATTTCACTCTTCTCAGCTATGATATAGGAATAATAATATATCCACAAATAACTGCTCTAAGAAATACAATAATAGTCAGGAAAGTGACTTATAAAGTATTATACCATTATAAGATATTAATTTTTCTATATTAAATCACAATTCATTATTCACAGGATAGTGTTAGAAACTTATAGATACAGATGTAGATATACTTTATATATATCTATATCTATATATCTATACATCTTTATATATATCTGTATAACTTATAGATATAGATATACGTTTGTATATATACGTCTATTATACGTACGAAACAGCATCTGCCTTAAGACACTGATGTTGTATGTTCTTCACTAACTGATTTTCATTCATCTTGAATAAAGTGATCTAAAACATGTCATAGAAGTTCTTTTTGCCATCAATTAGATCAGTAAAATCTGCTTTTCAGAAGAAAGTAAAACAACAAGGGTAAGAATACCACAGAGGATCCCAGAGACTTCAAGAAGACACAGTTGACTCTTTTGATAGAAAAAAGAACCACCAGAATAAGGTTTCATTATTTACCAGGCATTAACAATTGACTCATTCTGCTTGATTCCCTTAATTACCCTCCACGAGCTACACCGCAGAAGCCATACCTCCATTCAGAGCCTGGGAAAAGGGCACCCCCGGGTCTCTTCAATCACAAGAGACATACAGCTGTGATGGGCGTGAGGCTAGAGTTTCTGTCGATAAGATGGAAACTTCTCTGTGTCTCTATGCTCAGGGCCTCTGTCATGCTGTTTCCGACTCTGCCATGAAAGAGCCCAGCCAGGGCTATTATAATTCTGTGCTGAGATGCGTGCACTCATCTCGAATCTTTGTCTCAAGTGATAAGTGTTTGGTAACCCCTGCATTCTACAGGGAATCACGCATTTCCATCCATGCTAGACATAAAATATCTGTTTTGACAGTCTTTGATTGTACTTAAGTAGTACGGATTTTAAATAATCAAAGAGGGCTTATGTAATAAAGTTTGAGGTCTCAAAAGTGCTTTTCTGTCAGCAAGGAGGAGAAGGTTTTTTAAAAAAATAGGATCATAAAATGATAGAACTAGAAGATAGCATGGAGATGCCTAGACTTAAGCACTCAGTTTACAGATGGAAAAGGACATACAGAGGGAATAAAAGAAGCTAGAGTGGCTTGCCTAAATTCACATATCTGGTTAAAAAACTAGTATTTAGATCTCTTAGATCCCAATTAATTCTTCTTTCCGGTACAACTTTTAAACCTTTTAGATTCCTTCCTTCCTTCCTTCCCTCCCTCCCTCCTTTCCTTCTTACTTTCTTTCGTTCTTTCTTTCCTTCTTATTACTATTATTATTTGTTACGATTATTATTTTATTATTTATTTAGGTTAATAAAGCATATACTTGGAGTCAGATAGGCTTTGTTCAAATTCTGGTTCAGTCACTTATTAGCTGTGGAATCTTAGGTAAGCTGTGTAGCTTCCCTATGCTTCAGGTTTTCAGTTATAAAATGGAGAAAATAACACTATTTATCTCATAGGGATAATAAAGATTAAACGATCAAAGAGTAAAACATATGTAAAGACTCTTTTCTGAGCCTAGCTCAAAAATATTGGTCATTACTATTATGAATCCACTTTAGTGTAGATTTTAAGAATTAAATTAATAAACTTAAGGTATGCTAAGTGATTCTTTTATCTCACATATTAGGATGATTAAAAAGTCAATGCATAGTTTTAATGGGAAAATATAATTAGATCAAAATTACCAGAATTCAGCTCCAAAGATTGTTGTAAGTGGTGAAAATGTGAAAGTAATCATAGATAGTTATGTTTGAGGGAAAACCTGAGAAAAGAATAAATTATTGAGAGAAGATACGGAAGTTGTATATATTTTTTTCAAGAGAACTGGGGTACAATACTCAAATAGATTTGAATCGTATATCGGCCCCTTAAAAGTCATGTAATCTTGGGCAAATTCCTTAACTCTTCGTGCTGGTGTTCTTATTTCCCCTAGCTTTACTGAAGTATAATTGACAAAATTTTTTATATTTAAGGTATACAACACGATGATTTGATATATGTATACATTGTGAAATGATTACTACAGTCAAGCTAAGGAACACACACATTGCCTCATAGAGTTACATTGTGAAATGGTTACTACAGTCAAGCT